>NC_073702.1:56089912-56392942 GCF_023634085.1 Falco cherrug
GTGAAATGTAGTGAGGGGAGTGTGTAAGCTCAAATTCTGAAGGCATAACTTCCTTTTCCACGGTTCTGCTTTGCATGTGGTTGCAAATAGTGTATTAACTCCATAAAAGCTTTCCAGGATCTGATTTGGAATTAACTACACCTAAAAATTACAAGATCTAATAGCAGAGCAATTTAGGTAAAATATCATATAGCTTGAAGCAGTATAATTTCCCTTTCAAGTGTGTTATTTCAGTAAAGCGCAGTAAATACTCATGTTCCTGAATTTAAGCTGCACATTGTAATGTTTGAAAATCGTGTCACAGTGTTCAGTAGACTTCTGTGTATCTTAAAATAGATGTTTTTATATCGATGACATCAGTGAGAAGAAATGCAAACAGACAAATGATTGTAGCCATTTAAGATGTATAAAACAGAAGTTTAGAATATTTATTAAATGTAGAAATAACCGGGGAAAAAGAAGACTTCTTTTAAACAAGTCTCCTTGACTGAAATAAAATAATACAAGTGTAGGCCCTTAAACCTATACCATATTCTTTTCTGCAAAGCAAGATAATTGTATAGAAATCATTGCTTGTGGTTATTCATCTCATCTGTCACAGAAAGCCTGTAGTGCAGTAGCTTCTACCACTTCCCTAGGTAACTTGTCTCGGTGCCTTGTTACTCTCCCAATATTAGACAGCTTTTTACGTAACAAAAGAGGACTGAAGCCATCTGCAGTTGTATGAAATCATTCCAGTTTAATAATAGCCTCCAAATCCCTGTAACCTCCCTTCACCTGGAGGAAAGCAGGAGGAAAGGTAAAACAATAGTCTTGATGTTTTGGATCAACACAACAATTGTGTTGATGTTGGTACTAAATTTCCTGCCATATTCCTGAAGAGAAGCTAGACTCGGTATCTTGACAGCCTCCTAGTCTCCTTCTACTGCTCTGTGAAACAGTAATAATTTTCTGGGCAGTCATGCTATCTTCTTTCACCTCTCAAGATCTCATATTTAAAAAAAAAAAAAAAAAGCAGATTTGTGTTGGTAGTAGAAATCTTTAAAACTTGATTTATTTTTTTTTCCTCAGTATGCATGGAGTTATACAATGCTTGAGTAAAATAAAATTAAAAATCCGAAGTGCTAAGCATTCATTGTTGATTTGAGTTGCCAAAAGGATAATAAAAATTATATATGGGTAAAAACTTATATGGGTGTAGATTTTCTACAGGTTGTAAAATATTTTTTTCTCTAGTAGGTGTCATCCAGTTCATAGAATGGGGCAAATCTTGAGACTGGGTAGTGCAGCATTGTAGAAGGAAGAAGATGGTTCAAATCCTTTCCTGTTTTGTTGTCTCTTCAGGGTGTTCCAGTTTTGCTGTTAGGACTATAAGCTGTAAGCACCGATATTAATGCCAGGCCACCCTGCAAAAGAGATGGGATTGCTTTGTAAGGGAGGCAACCATGCAAGATTTTGCAAGAGGGACGTATTTCAACTGAGTCAGTCAAAAGGTCTCCTCCACATTCCCTTTCCATATACTTTCCAGTGCAAATTATGGCTTCAGGTCAAAGACCACAATTTCTTAGTCTTTGTAACTCTGGAAAATCAAGTCTTATACCTTAGCCTTTTAGGAAAAGGGGTAATGGACTTAATTACTTCTTTTTTAATTACCTAGATTTCAGATCCCCTTGGACTTTGGCAAAGGGTTTTCTACTGAAAAACACAGGTGCGCTTCTGCATAACCCTGAATTGCAGGAGTTTCTACAAACACACGCTTGGTTTTATAGGTGTGCGTATTTATTTTTCCTTTCTTAGGTCTGTGATGGAAGTGAGCCCTCAACTGTGAGAACAAGTGAAAACAAAAATGAAACACAAGATGGAACAAAAGGTAATGCCGAACAACTGTCTGGGCTTTTTTTCCTCCTTTTGTTTTGTAGGCTTTCAACTACACAAACTACTACATAGGTTCTTTATTACAAGTAACTTTTCAGCAAAATAAAATTAAATTCTTATGAGAAACGTGTTCTGGCCTGCATTGATGTGGTTTAAAATTTTTAAAGTGTGGCTGTAGGTAGTGTCCTTTCAGCCATCTGGGAAACCTTGTTTGTTACCAGTGATCGTCTTATAATTGAGTCCTCTGAGGGAAGTCTCCTCGCATAGCTAATGCTTAGGTCTTTCCTGATCCTTAATTTATCCCTTCTGGTTTATCTCTGCTGTACAGTACAGGAAATGAAGCATTATACATAAGCTCATCAGTGCATGCAAGGGAACAAAAACAAATGGACTATAAACATCCAAAAAAAGTGAGAACTGGCGATGTATCTGCAGCTCAAAATTAAAGAAAAGCAGGGATCGAAGGAAAAAGTTATTTACCTTTTTAAGGAAAATGGAAAGGAAATAGCATTATGTGTATGTAGGACTGAGTTGTGTTCAACAGCGTGTGATTACTCCAGAGGGGTGTAGTACCCACTGAAGACCCCTCCCTCTCACTGCCAGGTAGGACAGAGCACCACAGAAGTCCTTAGCTGATTTCATAGGACCTGTTTTGAGAGCATGAATTGTGATGAAAGACTTTCACAAAGCTTTCTGCTGTTCTTCAGGTCAAATAATAAAAGGGTGGCTGCCCTGCATCATCTTAGGTTTCTTCAAAGTAGGGGTTACACCATGTCTGTTACACCACCATACCTACCACTGCAGAGATCAGGATATTAACTGGCAGCCATTTAAGCTTTTAAGATACTGCATTGCTATTCTGCATTGTTTGTATGTTGGGGGTTTTTTTTTCCTTCTTCCAGGGGACTCGATAGCATATAGGTGTTAGACTGACTCCTATAGCTGCTTAAATAGTCAAGCAGGTGGATCAAATTCCCCGCTGCATGTTACTTATCTGTAATTAAGCCACCAAATAAAATACTGCTGCAGTTCTAGAATACTGACTAGTAGTATTCTGGAAAAGTTGTTACTTTAGGATTGGACTTAGAAAACAGCAACAGACAATACAGAGCGTGCATGGAAGTTGAAATGGGAGACATAGATATATAAACCAGCCCTGAATATCACCAAATCTGTCTGTTTCCAGAAGTTTTGTTAATCCTTCCCTCCCTCCCTCCCTCTCAGAAAACCCCACTCCAATAAGAATAGTAAAAAATTGGGAGGACTGCCAGACTGCTGGTTCAGCAAAAGGGAAGGAAGAGATGCCTGGTGCTTGTGTCAATAAACTGCACTGTAGGATTCAGAGCTGGAAAACGACCAAACAATTATTAGTTTTTATCACATCTGGTTCTTTTTTTTTTCCAGTGGCCCTGATGAACCCTTCAGAAATGTGAAGTTCTGAAAGGCAAATCCCATATGCTAGCTCTCCTCAGTACAGATTGTGATGTGGATGGCAAATGCAGCCTGCTTACATCCTGATATACTTCTGCTTTTGTCAACATGCTAAAAGTGGGCTCTGCTGCCAAGATTGGAGCAGGAAGAAAAAATCAGTTTAATTTGCAGTCAAGCCATGCAAATTTGATGGTGTTAAAAGCACCACACCTGTTTCAGTGCTGTGCTGTGATCTTTCCTCCAGAATGATGAGCAAATTAGTGTTATACAAACAGTGAATGAATTTAAGACAAAAAGTAAACCATGCCTGACATTTCAGAAATAGTAAGTATTTATGAAATCCAAATCCAAAGACATTATTTTAAAATGGAAACCCTCTTTAACAGAGAATTAGTACCAGTTTTACCTGAAAAATATTAATATCATCTCAGACATTATAAAAAAAATCCAAAGCTTAATTTGAGATGTCTTAAAACTGTTAGAGTGAATGACTCTGGCCTTTCTCCAAAGGTGATGACTGTTCCTAATTTGGTATTTGAATGCTCCGTTCCCAAGTGCTTCTGCCAGAATGAAGATGATAATGGTTTGCCCTTAGAGCATACGTGGGCTGTGTGAACCTGTGCTCACTCCTGCTTTCTTGCCAGTCTGACACACCCTGTTTCTTGCCTAAACACTGTAAGCAAACTCAGGGGATAATAAGAAACCATTACCTTTTTATTCCTTTCTGCCTGATCCTCCTCAAACAGAACAGTTTAATGAGTTCCTAAGATTTTTTTGTTGATAGATGCATATTTGAGGTTTTTTGGAAGGACCCTCACTTACTGTCTTTAAGTGCCTCTTTTTTTCATGTAGATACAGAATGTGTCTACAGGAAACAAAAATAAAATTCAGAATCATGTATTAAGCTGTCAAAAGACATTATTATTTTAGCAATCCATAACACTCACTAAAGACCTGCAAAGCTAGCAGTATGTTCAACAGCTATGAAAGAAAAGAGTAATCCCAAGTTGGTTGAGATACCTCAAGGAATAAACCAGAAAGAATAAAACAGATGAAAAGCTAAATACTCATTAACTTAAATAAGGGAGCAGCAAAACTCAGTTTACTGTGGGACCGCAGTTGTCCTGAACACACAGGATTAGCTACTAGGGAAGAATGTTAGGTAAAACCTCTGTATAAGCATCATCAAATGGATGAAAGAATATGTAACATGAGGGAAAAGAGCTGTAATGTTTGCTTCTTGATAGGGAAAAAGACTGAAATGTAGTTGTATTTTTAATTAAAGAGTTGTTTCTGCTTTTCATTTTGCATGCTAAATGAAGAATCTATGACTGAAGTGACAAGAGTGTTAGTGAAAAGATTACCACATTTTTTATTTTCTATTTAAAGTCTGCTATGAATTAGCATTTTAGAGAAATGCTTTGTCAGTCCAAAAGAAAAATAATAGCTGTTCTACCTTTCCAGTTCTAAATTAAGATCTATAAACATAGCTCCATCAGGGTATACTCCAGATTCTCTAGCAAAACTAGGAAATAGCAAGGTTGACACTACCAGTATTTCCATGTCCTATTAAAAAGAAACCCAAATGTAGCCCTCACCACACTCCTGAAGAATTGCCCTCATTTTATGTGATCTTTAAATAGCACTGTGAACCATGGAAAAGGTACAGGACTAATGTAAAATACAGTTTCCACATCCTTATAGCAATATTTACATTTTTCTGTATCTTGCATTTCTCTTGTGGAACATGTAGTTGGCAGGTTGGCAGAACACCAAAGCTGCTTCCTCTTACAGCTGCTTCCTAGTTAATGAATGTACAACAACAGGAGCAAGGCTGTACAACCAAGAAGAAACTCCTTGCAATAGCAACATTTCTAGACCTTTCAAATGTGTACAACGTTACCAAGACATCTGCTTTACACTGCACCTTCGTATGACTAGAGGACTGAAATAGGAGCTACTGCCTTTTTGTCTGTTAACATCAGATCCCTCCCAGGCTGGTAGGAAGTATGTAGGTCATGTATACACCACATTAGCATGACAAAAGTCTTGGGGGAACTGGGAACTGTCTTCCTTTAGTTCAGATGCATTAAATAGTTTACATTATATATACAGATACACACACGCAGGGAGGCCAGAGATCGAAGCCAGGGATGAATTTGACCTTGGATATGTTTGGTTACTGAGGTCTCATATATCTCTTTGCTGAAAGGAGCAGCTCTAGTTTCAGGATCAGCTTAATCTTTAGCATATGCCCCAGGCATCTTTCAGGGTCTATGGAAAGAACAGAAGCCACTTTGGAAAGAGCAAGTGGCGAGTAACACACACAACAGGCAAAATTTGGAAATGTTTTATTCTGCTTCTTACAGCATTACTTGGTTGTAAGTACAGTCAAAGTGTTAACTCAAATCCACCTTCTCTCTGGAAGTGTCTCAGCTGTACATAAATTACCTAAAGCACTGTGCCCTACTAGGGAGTGGCAGTGGTAGCTGCAGCCACTTGCCTGTCTGTCACCTGAGTTTGGCCCTGGCAGACTGAGGTTATTTTCAGGACTCACTCTAAAAGCTACCACAGACTAGTCTTGGCTTTGTGTCATTAAGTGTCATTTGTGTCATGCTTCATACGTTGTTTGGGTTGTGTGCTTGCAGCTCGGCTCTTTTGCAGACCACTGGAAGCATCAGTGTAGAGCAGTACTTCCCTGATGCTTTCACTCTTAATCAGCATTTCTGCAGCCTTTCCCCTGCTTCAAGGTCAAGTGTTGCTGTACTTGCATTTTCGGGGAGTTTTTTTCTGGCTTGGCTTAACTTAGTTATGCCAGGCCAAAATTTCCCACAGCAGTGTATAGAGTGTAATTTATTATGTTATCACAATATTCTTATACCAAAGCATATGCAGTGTTCATGGTTCTCTTCCTCAACTCATGTCCGTTTCCATCCCACTTTTCCTGCATTTGTGGTATATTAGCTTTGAACAGGCTGCAGTCTTGTGTGAGTAGGATTCTAGGCAAAATCTTGGTCCCACTGAAATAAGCAGGATTTATTTGTTTATATTTGCCCTGGTTTTAAGAAAGTCTGAATTTCATCACAAATACTTGCAAGATATTTGTAGTGCCTTGTACAAGGAACCTAGTTCTGGGTGTATCCTTTTAAAAAGTACCAAATCATGAGAGAGATGGTAGAGATATCAGAATCTTTCTCTGGCTAAATTGTCTTCGTTACTTTATATTAAATAGTGTTATTTACAATATGATTTTAATTTTGCTTCTTTCATGATACATTTTTAACTTCAGTCTGAGAAGCAGTGGCTGATTTACAATGAAATAGGACTTCTTTTTCTAAAAGCAGAACTGCCTCCCTTTTTTTTTTCCTTCTGTGATTTTTTTGTCGTTGTTGGTTTTTTTCTTTTTAAACAAAATATGTTCTAAACTTGTCTAGTGTTTGATTCCTTTAAGGAACAAAGAAAGAGAAGTAGGGCCATTGCTGAGTACTTCGTCCTTCCCTGTATCATGGAAACATGTCCAAACAGTTCTGAGAAATCTAGACTCTTCAGACTGAGGTGAGGACAGGAATGCTGGGACAAAGACATGATCTGTGTACTCCCAGTTATTCCCGGATGTTAATGCTTTGGATCATAGAGAAAACATTCCCTTTTGCTTTTGAAATTTTAACGGCAGAAGGAATTGCTGATTTGGTTGCAGGGTCTTTGAGGCTAGAAGGCATTTGACAGCAAGAAACTTCTGATGCTAAAGCTGTTTGGCTCTGGAAAATTCTGGGAGTCTGCTGTTTGTTTAAGGTGGATTGCGTTTTCTTTTCATAATAGATAAATAGCAGAAAACCCCATGCCTTGACAGAATTATTCAAGAAAAGCTACAAAAGATGAACCCTTTTAAGAAGCTAAATTTTCAACTGACATAAAAAATATGCAGAAATGAGTGAATTTGCAACCAGAAAGTCCATCACTTGCTCAACATTACTTTCTACTTGGTTTTAAACTTATTTTCATGCACTGAGTGGTGCTTAATTGTGCTGCAGTTGGTTATTAATTTTTTTACTCTGTTTTCAGGTCCAAAGCTTAGTCTTGTAACAGGTGAGCAGAATAGCCTGCTTGAAGACATGCCATTTTCGGACACTGACATCAATTTGGACATACCATTTGCAGAACAGGCAGCTAATCTCAGAGACAGCTCAGCAGGCAAAATGTGCAAGGGTGGAGGGGGCGACACTCTTCTTCCGGTAGGTGTTTCGCATTTATTGATCTCTTTTATTTTTGTTTATTTTTTTTTTTAACTAGTGGTAGTGTTTGGATGATATTTGTCTGAAATGGGTGAATTACATTTAGAAGAACTTTGTCGGATCCAGCTTCATGGAGATAGACGTTCTCAAGATAACTCATTTTTGGGAATAGTATTCTCAATAACAGTGAAGTAACTACTTTTATGCCTGTCTGTTTGGCAAAATGCACTCTTTGTGTAAGCAATTACAGACTGGTAATATTAAGCTGGCATAGTGGCTTAGTGGTAGTTGTCCACAGACTGTCCTTCTGCATTTATTTAAAGCCCCTTTTCATGTTACCTGAGGTGACATGCCTTACCTCTGTAATAAAAAGCTCTGCTGTCATTTAAAAAGGGTTGATGGGCGCCTGTAGAAACTTTGCGCAGTTATCCCATACAAATAGGTGAGGGATGAAAATGAAGAACAGAATGGTCTGTAGAAGTCTAAAAAGTCAAATGGCAGAAATCTGGGATTAATTTCTGCTCAGTTTTTCTTTCCAGCTCTTAATGAAAAAGGGCTCATTCTGAATGAATCTGAACAAATAAAAAAGAAAATTCTTCAAGGCATCTCTCTGAGGATCTCTCTCTGCCTAACAGTTCATGACCATGCAGACCTGTAAACTAATAAGTGGTGTGAAATAGGTTTTTTTTCCTTGCCCCCACCCCCCCAAACTGTATGCAAACATGTCTGAGTAAACATAGTGTCTGAAGTGATAATGTTTCACAGTTCTTCAAACACTTAATTTAGATAAGAACATGTGCAGTTCTTCAAATAGTAATTACTCCATGTATCGTAGTTTAAACATTATAAACCAGACACTAATGGATATTTAGAAATGGATTCTGAAGTGTTTGAGTCATGTTTCTCTAATGCAGCCTATAACAAGGAAATGATAGCTATACTCTTTACTTCTGCATATATGCACATACATACATATATGCATAATACAAACATTAGCTATACTTTTAGCTAGGCTTATGAAGGATTACTCAAAGACATGGCTATGGGATTTCTTCTTCAGTGGTGAAAGGAGTGGCAAAATGATAGGAAAAGGAAGAGAGCTGCCTATTTAAATCTGACTGTATTTGTTCCACCTTCATCATTGGCAGCTATTTTTAAACATACGTGTTTGTGCAAGTCAATGAAACCTCAAGGCAGGAAACTTGACTATCTACAATTTGTGAATTATGTTTATGTTTTGGTATGTGCCTTTGTAGTCATGTACCATGACCACCAGTTCATCTGTGCTGTTGCTGGGATTATACAAGATAAGAAAATTATTCTGGAGTATAATATACCTTTCCAAATGGAAGAAAGTCTTATCAGCCTTCCTGCTTTGAGTCATTCACTCTGCTAATTGTTAGGCTCAGGCAAGAGTCTTGCTTAGAAGCCTGCTGGTGAGAAATGAAGTCAAATAGCTCAATGAGCTGAGAAGTCCCTCTCCCTCGCTCTCTTAGCTTAATTTCATATTGGTCTCTGACTGCTGCTTCTGAGCATTTAGTGCAATAGAAATGAGTAATAATTAAGGATCCCCCTTCTCTTTATTTATCGCAGCCAAATATGTTCTTTTGTGTTCATAAGAGCAGAGCAATTTCTGTCCCAGTTGTACATGCATAGGATTGCTCATCAATAGCCCTTTCCACCACTATATATTGCAAAAGGATACAGAAGTAGTGGTGTGGAGGGATGGGAGGTAGTTACAAGCAGGACAAAGCCAGATTCTTCTTGGAGGTGCAGAGCAAAAGGACAAGAGGCAATGGATGCAAGTGACTACAGGGGAAATTCTGTTTTGGAAAGTAAAAGAAGTTACCATGAGATCATTAAGGACTGGAACAGGTGCCCACAGAGGTTATTGTGAGTTTTCAAAATTGAGTTTGACAGCAAACAGGCAACCCGATCAGACTTTGAATTTAGCCTTGCTTTGAGCAGGCAGTTGAATTAGGTGACCTCCAGAAGTCACTAGGAGCCTAAATCCTCCTATGATTTTAAGATCATCTGCTTTACAACCTATTTGGGGGATTCTTCTGTGATTGAGTTAGTAACAGCAAGTTTCATGATGAAAGGTTCTGCCCTGAAGGAAGCACAGCCTTCCAGCTAAGTAATTTGTTATGACTTGGATTAGTCACTCTGCTGCAAATCTCTGCTTTTAGAATTTCAGGCTGCCGAAGGACAAAACAGGTACCACGAAGATTGGTGACCTGGCCCCTCAGGACATGAAGAAAGTCTATTCTTTAGCACTGATTGAATTAACTGCTCTCTATGACATACTTGGTACAGAATTCAAGCAGCAAAAAGCTGTAAAAATCAAAACCAAAGGTAAGTCTGTGTTTCATATTCTGAATGAAATCGATCTGTTTTAATCCAGTAAAACAAATGCATCCAGTTCTTTATGAATTTCCAGCAGAAAATATATATTAATATATATAGTAACATAGGTCCTCAGCAGTGTTTAATAATATGCCTTAACTCAAGGCTCACTTTAAGCAAATTCATGCATATAGTCAGTCCGGCTACAGGACCGTGCTTTTTGTCTAAATTAAAGCTCCAGTCAGTCACTGAGCAGATAAACCAAGGAGTGAAGAAGGGGAACTATCTTAGTAGCACACTGTGCGGGAAGAATTGCTTCACAGAAGTTTGTATGTGCTGATGTATTCCCTGGGAGGGCACGTGTATGTGTTCCTTGCGGGTATTCTTTTCCTGACTTCCTGAAGGTAGGTACTGTGCTGCTTTTACAGTTGGATTCAATGATCTTAAAGGTCTTTTCTATCCTAAATAATTCTGTGAGTCTACCTGACTTTTTTGCTTTCATTGCCCTTGACTGGAGATGCTGGGAACCTTTGTCGCCTCCTTTCCTCTTCTGTCTGGTACAGACTTTCCTATGTCACATAGGCCTTGCCCATCCAGTATTTACTCAGGCCATAATGCAGGGGTTTTTTTCTGAATGACATAATATTAAGTGGAAAATTTGGGCTGCTGCAGACTGTGTCGAGTCAGCTGCAACACCATTTTGCTCTGCAAGCTGTTGGAGCGTGTGTATATTAACAGTGCTTTTCTTGGGAACACAGGACACATGAAAACCAATTTCAGATGCTAGTGGTTTCCAGTGCTTTGTTTGTTTTCTGTGTTGCTGGCTTCTGCTAAATGCTTTACAAGAGCTTGAAATGTGTTACTAGTTAATCACAAGCCTGCTTCGGCCAAAACCCTGTTGTCAAGGTTCAGTGAATGTGACAGTGCAACAGTTCTTTTTAAACAACTGAAAGCAACAGGAAGGGTTGAGAAATATACAGCAAGGTACAATAGATTCTTCAAAATATGCTCTTTGCTTTACAGTAGTAGAAAATCAGTTTTTGAATGCAAAAGGCATACACAGAAACATTTATGAAACCTTGATCCCTTAAATGCTTGTTCTTCTTGCAGAAGCCCATGTGCTTTCACTAATAAATGGGGACAAGACACTTCCTTTTCTTGTATTTTGGATCTTAATTTTAATTGATTCTTCTTACCAAATTTATTGTTCATTGAATTTCACTCATAGTATTATTTATCTGAATGACAGGCAGTCATGAAAAACATTGAATTGATTAAAACTTCTAAAAGTTAAAAAAGATGGGCTAGACTCATGGGAATGTGTAGGAAGTAGACAGTGACAAGCCACTCTTTCTGCCAAACAGATCTGCTTTTGCAATGTAATGCCTTCAGTGCGCTGCTCTGCCTGACCCTCGCCTCTTCCCTCCTGAAGTGTTCTTTGGCCAATTGATTCATACAATGGTGGATCTGTTGCCTGTTCCCCTTTGGCTTGAGTATGTAAAACTGATGAAAACATAATTCTTCTGGGGAACACTGTGCTGTGCTCAGCCCTTCCTTTCTATGAACCTCCTACAGTTTGTTTCTCCAACTTCATCTCAGTAGAAACTTTTATTATTGACAAGATCTTCAAACCGATAAAACTATGGGGTATGGATATTGACTGTATGTATGAGTCCCTACATGTTTTATAGGTAGACTTTTTATGCTGATAGAGGTACAAGAACTCCCTGATTTGTCACTGAAACTGATGGTTTCTTTGACATGTATCACATTATCTCAAGGGCTGACATATTTTCAGTAATTACAGCTGTTCTGTGCTCAGATTGGCATGGCATCATACCAAGCAGGGGCTTTTAGCTACATGTATTGTATGCTGTTTCAGAAAAACCACACATATAGCAATTATCAGTACTTCTGAGAGAAGTTCTGTATCAGTAAACTTTGGGTTAGTTTTTACTACTATATCTCTCTTTTAATGGTCATTCACTTCTACTCAGCTGGGCCATAAACACATGGGAGTCCCATTTACTTGAAGACTAAGACTAGTTTTGCATCAGGGAGGGCTAGATTAACTGAGACTAGATTCCTTTCTTTTTTTTTTTTATTTGCATTGCATTACCCCTATTGTAAAGGCTGTTTTCTCAACCAAGACTTAACTGTATTTTTGCTTTTATTAAAAAACAAAAAACAAAAACAAAAAAAAACCCCAAAATAAAAAAAAAACAACAAAGAAACAGCAAAACACCTTTGGTGATCTTGTTATCCTGCTGGTGTTATATAATGAAAAAGCACAGGGGTTGAAAAGCTCTTCTTTCAAAACCCTCATAGAGAGAAACGTTCAGAGTAACTCCGGGTGATAATTACATGTCTTATTTTAGTAGCCAAGTTTCTGGATATTTTACTCATGCCATTTGCATCTTAACTATAATAACTTGCATTGAGTGATGAAGATCTGCATTGAGGGTCATCATCACATCCATTCTGCAAACCAGAACCATGCAGATGGTTCATTTATGCAATTCAGTTCACTGTACTGCAGAATATGTGGATGGCAATTTGAAGTCAAAACAGAAGACTCCTGATTTACGGTTGAAGGAAAAGATGAATGAATCCTTTTAGGCAGAATGCTTTGTGTAATAATTTGATTGACAAAGACATTCAAACACACTGAACAAAAGGTCGATAGCTCTGAATGTATTGAATAGGCTTATCGTTTCATAAGTGTGGGTTTCTGCCTTTATCATATGTACTGGAACAGATGTGGATAATATCTCAGTTTCTTTTGAATTATTCTTCAGACTCTGGCTTGTTCGGTGTCCCACTGCCAGTTTTACTGGAACAAGATCAGAAGAAGGTGCCAGGAACCAAGATCCCACTGATTTTTCAAAAGGTAAATAGGCACCAACAAGTAAACCTGCACATGACAACCAAATAATATTTTGTCTTGGATTTATTTGCTCCCTGTAGCACAATTTTCAGTATATTGCTCTATTCAATCAAATTTATTGTAACTTTTATTTGCAGCTTTACTTATTAATTCAGTAAATGTGATAATTTGCTTTGTATCAATTATATTTTGAGTTAACAAAAACCAAACTTTATTCCTTTATAACTGGTCTCCATGTTTTAGGCAAGTTTACCAGTAAGCCTGTGGAAACTGCCAATTAATCCAAGAACCCACTGCAGCCAAATTTCATTTCATAAACGTGGTGTAACTTCCATCATCAGTAGGGATGCCCTTTATTTTTGTCAGAGCAAATACTTTAAGTTCCGTAGAAATTCTCAATCCCTAGCCCACAGGCTGAACCTACCATTTTAGGAAGCGGTTTTCTCCTTTCAGAAGTGGTTTGGACCACAAGGCAGGTGGCTAGTGGGTGGGAATCATTCCTGTGGTGGTGGCAGCAGCCCTTTTCCAGAAGATTTGTTGCTTTGGTACATGGGGGGCACGCTTTGGCCTGTATCATGTTATGGTAATGGGGAAGATAATGGGAAAGATGATGGAGACCCTGGATTTACTGGCCATGCATAGCAGGTCTCATTGCATAAGAAGGGAGAGACCACAGTGTGTGGACCTGTCCTAACACTGACAGAAGCACAGTGCCGTGTCATCACTGTTTCAGTAGGTTTGGGGACGGGCTTGTTATTTATTGAGAAAGAGAAAACTTTGAGTTTTGCTTCACACTCAAACCTATTGCTGTGTCATTCATTGCCAAAATTACTTCCCCAGGATCATAAAAATACATTTCTGGGAAAGATGCTATCTAGAAAAAAAGAAATCATATGACAAAAAGTGGTTCATCACTGTGTTATCCTAGTAACGCAGTAAGCTTTCAGGAAGAAAATTCTACATAAACATCTCTAGCTTACAGATGTGATTTGTTTTGCAAGGTGCAGACATCATTCTGAATACAGTTATTCTTTAAATGAGAATATGAAAATAAAACCTCACGTTTGTATAAGTGCAAGAAAGAACATTTTTGTGCATACTGCTTTTTAAATGTATTTTGAATATCACTGAAATGAAACAAACCAAGCTAGTAGGAAAGCTGCTTAATTAAAAAGAAAATCTTTAATAAAAAATACACCTAGTTTTTATTACATTGAAGGATTACAGTTAAAAATAATGACATAATTTAGCCTAGGGGTTTTCTGACTGGAAAATCTGAGTGTAATACTGATCCATGTATCTCCACCAGAAGTTTCTGCTGATAGTAATTAACTCTGGCCTGCTAATGAAGCACCATGAAAAGCAGTCCTGATAGAGATGAAGAAGGGATTTGCCCTAAGCAGGAGGCTAGTGGTGAGTGAGCGTGTGTGAAGGAGTTTTGGCCACCAGCAGTGCCACCAGACCTTTGTCTCCCCACCACCTAGACATGGTGATGGTGGCAAGTCACATAACATGCCCACAGCATCTTTGTGTTCGACAGATGAAAGTGGCAGCTGATGCTCTGGTGTAAGCTGGGTACAGAGAGTTGGATGTGGCCAGTTAGCACTTTTTCTTTTTAACCAAGGAACATATACCAGGGTGACAACTTCAGTGCTGTTTTGTAACTTTGTGGCTTTTTCTATCTGGTCTTTTTTATGACATTGATCAATTACATAAATACAATGGTAGGTAAACCTCCTTTAATTTCTGTAATTGGAGAATACACAACTGTGTTGCATAATTTTTCTTACTCAAGAACTGGCACAGGAAGGTATGTAACAAAGGCACTGCCCTAGTTAAACATTGTGAAAAACATTTGTGCTAAAATGATGTCATTGGCTTTTGACATTTACAGATTTCTTTTGAATACTCTTAAATCCATCCTTCAGTGAATACTTCTAGGCATATCTTTTAGAGAAACAGAATTTGTGATCTGTGTTTTAAGTACTTTTACAGAATTTCTGCTAGTTTATCTAGCCATGTGTAGGATTGCAGACTGTTGGGTTTGTTAGGAGAATGCCAGTATTTACAAAACTTCTTTAAACCCTAAAAATACTTATTTCTTTCCAGGTAAAGTCATAAAGAAGAGTATTTTTGAGAAAATTAGTACTGTATTTCTAACGTTACCTTAACTGTTTTGATTTGGAGACATTTTAACAAGGATAGTAATTGGGATTTATTTTTGAAACCAGAGTAATTTTGGAAAAAAACTGCTTCAGTCTTTGGAGGAGACTTGAAGGAGGTCTAAAAAAGTTTTCTTTTTCAATGAAATAGACAAACTCTTCTTTAATAATGTTCATAAAACAGGTAGAGCCATATGAAAGGTTTTGTTCTAAATCTACAATAACTGTAATCCATTTGTAAACTGTGTGTTTGTGTGTCTGCTTGTTATGTGTCTGCATACACAAATGCATGCATATACGTACACGCATGCACACAGATACATACATAAAGGCTCCAATATATCAGAACTATCTACCAGTAATTTTTAATTGGCATCTTTGTTCATGGTTTGTGTTTCACAGCTGATTGCCCAGATAGAAGAGGCAACTCTGGAAACAGAAGGACTTCTGAGAATACCAGGAGTTGCAACAAGAGTAAAGGTAAAACATTGCACAGATTCTTATCATCCCCCATATGATCATACCTGATTATTTTATTTTATTTTGTCATGTGAATATATTTTAACACCAAGCTGTTATGAAAATCTTAAACAGAAAGCGAAGTCTCTTTACAAAGAAAACTGAGTCATATTAGCCAGAAGGCTGATGGTTTCATCCAGTGTAGTTTTGGGCAGAAGACTGGAGTTAAGTTTGAAGGAGAGCCAAGGCTACATTTCAAATTCATTTGTGCCAAAATCTCATTAATTCTTGGCACGAGGTTTCCAGCCTTTTGCTTTTTCCCTGAACCAGCTTAATCATCTGAACAGTTCATACACAGTCTTTCTACCCCAGGAGGAAGCTTTTCTCTGGCGTTGTGAGCCTATTTTAATAGCTAGACTTAACCTATGTTATAGAGCAAGACAGCCAGCATGCACTGAAGAACCTCTCACATTTATTTTTATGAACAGCAGTATAACTACTCAGCTCACTAAGCACAATCTTGTTAGGCACGTCTGTGCACACCGACACTTTGCGGAGTGAGTGCCAATTAGATGCAGACTCTTCCCCAGCATTTGCCTTAATGCAGGAAACTAAATACGCCGTATGATTTGCGCCAAGAGTCAATGTGTTAAAAAGATGGTCTGAACTGGCCTTAAATTCTAAACAGAAAGGACCATTTAAGTGGATTCAGCTGTCCCAAGACATCTGCCAGACTGTTGTGTACAACTTGGTCCAGCAGCTGGTTCATTAGAAACAACTGAAAGAAGGGAATAGTATGGAAATTGGCTTTGTTTATTTACCAGTAATGAAGAATTTAAAAAAAAGAAAATGTTTACATTCTCCTCCAGTCTTTATTTTCCACTTTTCGTCAGTTCTGCAAACTGGAATTATCTTGGAGTTATTTTTTTATTTGTTTATTCTTTGATTGTATTCATTTTATATGATTTCCCAGGCAGAGAATCATTCACTATTTGACTTCCGTTAATTTTTAATGTATTTATTTACAGGAGCTACTTCTCTGAATTAAGCAATTGTTTTGTTAGCAAAGATGCTAAGTTCCTTTACTTATTCAAATAGGAAATTGTATAGAAAACCAAAGAATTTAGCATTCTAAAGGACTGATGTTTTCTCTGAATTTTCTTAAACCTTTTTCTCCTACAGAAAAAGAAAATATTTTCCCCATTATGTAGTTTTATAGAAAGGCACAGATAACCTCAAGAAAAAATACTTTGCTATCTTGATAGATTTTAGAGTTATTAAAAAAGGGCATTGCATATACTCCATAGTTAAATACATTTACTTTAAAATCTAAGTGGTAGTACATTACAAGGTATAGTTGACATTTCTGCCCTTGCCTCAGATAAAACAATTAATCTTATCTAGATGTTTAATACTGCATTTGCCACAGTTTTGGTCTGAATGTGGATGGAGGAGCTGATGACACTCCGGGAGAATTTTCATCTTTATTTCTAAAGCTTGCTTTTGTTGATGAGCAGGAAATCACACCCACTTGACTTTAAACATCTGATTTAGGATCTTTGTACCTTTGAACCCCCTGCATAATCAGGGGAGACAGAAGATCTCTCTGGAGGACAGTTGAGAGCATCCAGCTTTTATATCAACCTCAGTGTCCACATTTTCTTTGGAAATAGATCCATTTTCCCTTAGAGCAAAGTTAAATTTAATGAGAACAGTATCTTAAAAACATATCTAGTATCCTTTATCCAATGTGCCCTTCTTGTCCAGATAAATAATTGAGGCCATTCTTTTCCATAGCACTTTCCATAACTACTTCTCACATACTTTACAAAACAAGCCAGTTTCTCTGTCCTCCTCTTCTGTCTGGAAGAACTGAGGCAAGAAGAAGGGAGGGACTTGTGAGACACGCCTCAGGGCCACTGGCCCTATACTGAGGCCACTTCTCACTCTGCCGGCCTAAGAAATAAATTAAGTGGATGCAAGGGCAGGACTAATGCTTAATGGCAGACTAAGAAGGACTCAGCCCTTGCAGCGTGTTCCCATTTTACACCTCTGAAAGCCTGAGCACTGCTAATGCGAGCAGGGCAGGTATATGGTAATGTCTGCTGCCAACAGTATTCCACCCTTTTCCTCCCCCAGAGTTACAAGGTATCACTGAGACTTTCAGAGCTCTTTATTCTGCTGGTCAACCTGGTGTTTTGCAGTGCAGTCCCCTTCTGTAGAGGGCATGTTTGACATCCAGTGCTAGGCAAAGCTGTAGGTGGCCAGCAGCATGGAATGCCCTGTAGATGGCAAGACATCCAGGTGTTCAGTCCCACAAATCTTTTTCCCCCTGTTTTGAAAAGAGAATGAGCCTCACCTTGGTGTATGTTTTGATAGGAAACTCTGTGTCAACATGCATAATTAATATATTTGTTTATGAAAATGGCCATGCATGCATTACATACATACCCTTAGGTAGCAGTGTTGGAGTTGCTATGTATATCAGCCGCATCTTAATATTTTGGGGGAAGGGAAGTTGTAACCCTTACGTGAATGAGTGTGATATCTGGTTCTTATAGTGTATTTCATATGGTCCTAAGGCAGGCCCATGGGATTTCTTCCTATATGATTTGGCCATCTACTGCCTATTCCTATGTGTTTGCTTGCAGTTCTTCTGGTCCCCAGTTTATCTTTTTATAGGAAAAATCATCAGCACCTGAAGTGATATTTCAGATGTCCCTTTTTTTCCCCTTTTTCAAATTACGGAAAGTATTGCTGTGTGTATAATGCATGACTTCCAGCAGCCCAGTATATTGGTGCTCTCTGTATCTACTGCCTTTCAGAGTCTTTGCCAAGAACTGGAAGCAAAATTTTATGAAGGGACTTTCAACTGGGAAAATGTAAAGCAACATGATGCAGCAAGTCTTTTAAAACTCTTCATCCGTGAACTGCCTCAGCCACTCCTCACTGTAGAATATCTCAAAGCTTTCCAAGATGTACAGAGTGAGTAGTGTCCTTTCTCTCAGCTGCGAAGAGTTGATACCAGTGCAGAGAAGTGCCTCTTTGCTGTAGCAGTATTTTCACTAATAATATATGAACCTCAGAAACAGATTGAATAACAACACTATGACTTCTCCTGAGAAAAGACTGGGCATATTTTTGCTAATGTACAAATAACATTTTTCATGTAACATCTATTTTAATAATTTACACATGAAATGGAGGTACACTACCACTTTCTGATGTTTCTGATAGTCATTAGGTGGTATAGATGGGTTATAGGAAATTGTGTATGATGGTATCAGTTTATAAACAATATTTGCTTCAAAAGAAAACAACAGCAAAGACATAGTAGTTCTGCAGGAAATCTAACAAATAGTAATTTACATTGTTTAGGGTATTTTGTCCATTTACAACAGGAAAAGTTAGAGCAGAATGTCAGAACTGCTGGTCAACCCTGGTCCCTTGAGATCAGCAAGTTCCTGTGAAAACGGCCTCCTTACCAACTGGTCACCAAGGCAGCAAACATACCAGCTGTAATTGAAAGAGAGCAGCTTGATGATAGCGAATCAGGAGCAGAGAACCCACATACACTAATTCCCCAGCCAACACAGGAGTGGAACTTTCAGAAAAATCTATTCCCCTTTGTCTGCAGGCAGAGCAATGGGGACGGTTCTTAGGGACACTTTCAGGGAATTCCCATGGACAGGCAGAGAGACAAATATTCTTATAAACTGTGGGCTGTGTCAAGTCTCCAAGTTGTGAGCTGCCTTTCAAGGCCATTAAGCAGGTGGGTGTAGGAGGCTGGTACTTAGGCCTGCTACATAGTGGTGTAATTTTGCAGTACTGAGTGGCAAGTTAAAGCTGGCTGGAATGCTTTCAAATGATGCAGCAAACAGCTCCTCAGGGTTGTTTCACTTACTGGATACTGATTGGAGCCAGGAGGGTTTCTGCTTGCCACTCCTGAGCTGTGTGAAGGCTTATGTGGTTTTACTTACCCGGAAAATACTCAGGTGTCAGGATGCAAAACACTTTCTACATTTTTTGACGCAAAACAGACATAGCACTTCATAGCCTCCCATTGTTTAAAATGTCTGCCCCGTCTTGTTGGTTACATGTAATAAGATTAGGTGGTAGAGAAAAAGGGCCATCTTTGTGACAGTAATCAGTGTTTTTCACGGTACTGTGACTCAGTAGTGTGGTTAGAATTAAATATTTAAACAACTTAATTCAGATTATTTAAGTTGTTAATTTAAGTAATTTAAACAACTACAATTCAGCTGTTATTTAGGTGAACAGACAGAAACCTTGATGTAAGTAACATTTTAATTGTTTTGCAACTATATTTTTCCTTACTTTCCTGGGAAAAGGTTGATTCTCATTGCTTTTTGGGCATTGTGACATGGTGTGACATGCCTTACTTTTATGTATGTCTTTCTAGAGGAAGTAGATACACTGTTACCACTACTTCCATATTTTAAATGGCTGTGTAATTTCTCACTCATTTATTCAGATCCTTAATTTTTTATTATGGTAGAAAGTCAGAAAGAGGGTTTTTTTGTTTCATTGCTGAAGTGTTTGGTTTTTTTTTTTTTTGACGGTATCTCCCGAACTAATGTGGATGAAAGGTATTTGGAATAGCAGTTTAGTTGGGATCCCAGTAGGATGCACAAGAACAGCCCTGTTGAATTTTGAAATAGTGTGATAGGACTATGTGAAGTGCAGGTAACTCCTTGATCACTTGTTTTATGTATGGCCTGATGGAATCTGCTGAGAAGACTTGCCAGAGCATGTCCTTTAAAGTGTCACAGGAGGAAATTTATCACAAGTGACAAGCGTGAGAGAGTTGGGGTTTTCTGCTGCTCAACACCGCCAGAACGTAGGAGCTGTTCTAGGAGGTGGAGGAGTGTAGGGATGCACTCATCCTGCACCTTGGGTGAATGACGCACCACCGAGCAATTGGGTAAAAGGCAGAGCCAATGTCACTTTTCTAATATTATAGCTTGCCATGTTTGGTACGGCACTCACTGCCATAGATATGTGTTAAACTTCTCTGTTCTTGGCTTTATCCCCACTGGTTTGCCATTGCAGCTGCTGCTGCTTACATTGCTGGAGACCTGTCTTATTCAGCAACATGTGGTATTCATTCTGTGTGGGTGACTTGGGAGACTATGCAACTGTTAAGGCAATCAGAGAAACTGTGAAAGCAGTTTTGAATATACCCTTTCATGTGTTGGGGCACAGGTTCAAAAAGGGAGGAAGCGTTAGCTGAATATTTCTTCTTGTAATGCTACAAAATAAAGAATCACAAGCCATCTAGAAAATATTGCCAGAAGACTGCTGAGTCATACAGCAACTGAATACTAAAAGAACATTTGGAAGTGAATATCAGGATCTGCCAGTCATTTGTCATACTATGACAATTAGCCATGTGTATGCATTCAGCATTTTGCAAGAGGTTTCCACTTTGAAATCATGCTTTTTGAAGAGGACAAATGACAATTTTAAAACACTGAGTTTCTTGTGCTTCACTGGCAGATCTTCCAACGAAGAAACAGCAACTGCAAGCTTTGAATCTTTTGGTTCTCCTTCTACCTGAAGCAAACAGAGACACTCTGAAGGTTAGAATTGCTAATACTTTTTTCCTACACAAGTATTTTGTCTGTTTCTGTGAACTCACTGTAATGAATGCTATTGTCTTTTAACATTTTTTTTTCAGTTCAAAGTTAATGCTGAAACTAGTGACTCTTTCTTTCTTCATATTTCACACAACTTCAGAAAAAAACAACCTTAGGACCCTAATTTCTCCCAAATGACTTCTAAGAATGTGACTTGAAATTGTTCCAGGAGATTGCAATAATAATCTCCAAGTGAATGACCTTTTCTCTTACAAGTTCTGTTCCCCTTAGTTGTAACTTCCAATACAAAAAATAAGCAGTGTTAGAATACTGTGGGTGAAAGTTTGCTTTTATGAAATGGGTTTAGCTCTTCATTTTTATTCCACACTTTTCTCTGTGCTATTTGTTTCTATTCTCAATAAGCTAGAAATTTACACTTCCTATTGGTATTTGCAGCATGTTACGTGGAGTCTTCCAATTTGGGCTTGTCCTTTTGTAGAAAAGCTATTCATCTTTTTTCAGAGTATATTATATCAAAAATGAATTTTCAGGATTTGCGTAGGATGCAGAACATCTTTTATTACGGGCAAAAGATCCTATTAGGTTTTATTGTTTAAATATGACTTTCTTTTTGAGTTTATTTACTGTGTGGAGGCAGTCAGGAGGGCTCCTGAGTTGAGTTACAAGTATCTGGAACTGAATTAATTGAAGATTGTCAGTTTCTGACTGGCTACCTGTCATTCACAATGCAGTGGTTTAATCATTAAACCTTGCAGAACCAGCTGCTCCATGTTTTGATAATCATGACAGGTGGTACTATTGTGTTCACTTTCAGTTTAAGAAAAGCCAATAGTTTTTTTCACAAGGATCTGTGGGATGCTACTATGGTGAAAGTTTATTAAATAATGATTGATTACTGCTTATGAAAAAGTCTTTGATCATGTATTTAATTAGGAATTGTTTAACTTGGACAGTGAGCTCAAGGACAACTATAAACCACATTTAACGAATCGCACAGGTGGTACTTGTCCTGAGCCCCCTGAACAGACAGGATGTGAGCAGGACCATCTGACAATAACTACTGTGTGCAGCTGTGTCGTGACAGTAACTCAACCACGCTCGGGCGTCTGTCCAATGTCCCTGGCGTGTGCGGACCTTGTGGATCATGAGACAGTGCATGCCTGCACGTGGCACAACCTTAAAAGCTTGCATACACTAGGCATGTAAGCTGGTTTTGGTTTTGCTGAGTAAAAAGGCAGGCAGGCTCTGGGACTGGGTCAGAAGCCTCACCTAAGGGTGGATGCGCCATGTAGGAGCTTCCCAGTTACTGAAAGATTCCTGGTGCTGGCTGCAACGGGACTTCCCAGCTCAAGTGTGGGCCTGGATGTTGTTATTAAGGTGGTAATTGGTGATTTATAATTTTCTTAATCACTGTAATGCTTTGCAGTAATGATTTGATTCATCGCTCCTATTGCTCTTTTATCATATTATGCATAATGACTAGTACTGTTTCCTTTTATCATATTGCATACTATTTTCCTTTATTACATTGTAATATAATAAACTACATTTATTTTTATATTTTATTTGGAATCCATTTTCGCTTGGTACCCAGTCAGTCAGCAAAACAGGTACTTAGGCACCTACATAATGAGGGTTTTAAAAAAAAAAACCTTACTGTGCAGTGCTTTGAAGTCACTTGATTGCTTTTGAAAGCATTATCCACAAAAATAACAAAATTATTTACCTAAATTCAATTTCAATTAAAAAAATATCATTACGTAAAGGAAACAAAACTCACATTACAGTCCTGTAAACAAACATATATACACTTCCTATTACTGATTGATTTTAATGGGTTTTATTAGGAAATGAAGAGCTTCTTCCAAAAATACGTAACGTCACATTTCACTTGTAACTTTTTTATGTGCAGAGTTGAGCTGTAAGTTCTGCTGTTATTTCAGGTACTGCTTGAATTCCTCCAAAGAGTAATTGATCATCGAGACAAGAATAAAATGACATTAAAGAATGTTGCAATGGTGATGGCCCCAAACCTTTTCACATTTCATGGGTTTGGCTCAAAGACTATTGAACAAAGCGAGTTTGTTATGGCAGCTGGAACAGCAAATGTCATGCGCTTTATGATTCAGTACCAAAAACTTCTCTGGACAGTAAGTGTATTCTTAAGGGGCTGGGGGGGAATCATAAATTTTGCAAATGAGGCAACTGAACAAAGAAGTAATATGAACTTATTTCCATGATTTAGAGAAAGAATAGCCCCATCCAGCTGGGTTCTTGCTCATAGGTAACTCTTACGGGAGAGAAACAGAATAATTACATCTTACGGCATGGTTAAGCTCTGATGTTCAGAATTTTAATATTGTATGTACCATATGTAAACTCAAAAATAACTCTTGTATTTGGCCTATCAGTATATGTTGTTCTGAGGAATTCATTCTTTTCTGCTTAGAGATATTAGCAGGAAATGCAGTGGTTTAATCCATTTCCCTTTTGGGCCAAACTTCATTCAAACACACAAACATATGAAATGTGTTTTTATAAAACATGAGGTTGTGTCATGCTCTCAGGGAAAGCTCTAACTCAGATCAACTGAAGAAGTTTGGACTTTGTTGTGCATCAGCAACTTTAAACAGTTTTGACCTTTGCTGCATGTGAGGAAAAGTGATTATCACCATTGTACAGACCAAGTGTTGAGTGAATTTTTTTGGCTGAGGAAAGTAAAAACACTGCATAATTTGACCTCTCTTCCCCTGAGAGCCTACTGAATGGAATGTAACATCATACATGGAGTAGTTTGTAAACTGTTTCACAGCTTTATATTATTTGAATCTTTGTTTATTACTGGAAATAAATACTATTTTTTCAAGTTCTACCTGGCAATCTGTCGATTTAGAAAGTTTTGATGAGTTGGTGACATAAGGTAATTATGTAGATATTCATACTTACTATCTATATTTATCTAGATTCCTAAGTTTATTGTTAACCAAGTGAGAAAACAAAACACTGAAAGCCAGAAGAAGGAGAAGAAGGACAAAGCAATGAAGAAGCTTCTGAAAAAGATGGCATATGACCGGGAAAAGCATGAAAAACAGGAGAAGACCCTTAATGATGTAAGGAAACATACATCTGAAATACTTTGTTAATAAGACAGTAATTTATAGTGAAAAAATGGATATAGCAGAGGGGATGCCTACATTTATTTAACTGAGAATTTCAATAGATAGCAAAATAATGTGGGTTTCATAGTTTATGGGTTACCAGCATGACACATGTAGAGGGCTGGGCTGTTTTTTTGTCTTCCCAGATTTTTCAAAATAGTTTTTCTCTGAAAAATGATATCCCGCAGGTTGTTTCAATTTGGGCATCTGAAACAAAAGTACATTACGTCTGTATCTGTAGACGGCGCAAGTGTTGTGACAATGCCTTCAAACGCATTGTTGCCCAATGGAAGTCACAGCAGACCATGCATTTAACTAAAAAATACATAGATTTAACTATTTGATATTTAGTAGTGTTTGAAAACAAAGCCTGCTTTTAATCCTTCCTCCTATTGATATTTAGTAGTGTTTGAAAACAAAGCCTGCTTTTAATCCTTCCTCCTACAGGATTTCCCAAACCGCTGAATTCTTTGCTTCAGCGAATCTTTAAATATTCCTTGTAAAGTGGAGCATGCCAGAACATGCACAGCCTGCCCACCCCAAGAAAACCCAAATGATGAAACAAATGTAAAAAACTGGTAAACTGCTTCTTATGCAATATTGTCCAAGTGTCTACTCCCAACTTACCCCTGTATGTATAATCTGCAGTTCAGTATCTCTCCATTGGGTAATTGACTTCTGCCAGACCTGTCAATGATGCCAAGGCATAAGTTTCAGTGTAACACTCCTCACACATTCTTTACAATGAAGAAAAGAAAGAATCTTGTGGCATTATAGTGTTAATTTTTGCTGTACTCCAGAAATATTTTAATTGAGCTGTTCCTACTGACATTGAAACATTAAAAAAATGTATCTCATGTACCTTGATGTTAGTAATTACTATTTTTTGAAGCTCATTAGCCTATACAGTATAGCATCTTAATTATAATTGATTTGAAACAGATGATTCAAAAGTTATTTTAAATACATAAACAGGTAACACCAAATACGTGTATCTTGAGAACATGATGATTACATATCAGGTTTAGGTGGTATGAAAAGACCACCTTGGGGGTTGAAGTCATATTGAAGATTCTGGTGAATTAGAGACATCTCGTGGCAGCTTGTGAAAATGCATTGGTCTGGATGGTCTTTTTCTTGTCGAGTATGTGTATGGCAAACTGGTACAGAAGAGGGTTGTCATGTTCTAATAAAGGCATTTTTTTAAGCTATTAAGCCAAAAAATAGAATATGGAAAATTAATATGTTACAATATCCCTTGAGTCTGCCTGGTTTGATCTTGCAAGTGTACCTTTTTTATGTTTTTGAATGTGCAAATAGCTGGATCCTTTGAACAACTGCATCCAGTATCTGCTGGAGACTTATATTTGAGTGTTCCTACCTCATTTTGTACAGAATATTTGACACATCTCTTAATGTCCGAAATTGATTAATTCCCAAGGCATCACTTTGCCTTACTTTCATATCTGTCTATATGAAAGAATCTGTACACAGAATGAGGACTTACATACAATTTTAAAATACAGCTAATTAAACACTGACATTTGTTTTACACTGTGTAATAAGAAAAGAATTCTTTGAATACAATTCAGCTGAGTTATGATGAGCTGATACTGCTGCCATCCCCTGGTCAACATAGACATAACAGCACATACACTGAATAGGCAAATGCTGTTACAACTTCAGGTATTGGATTTTTTTTTTTATAATTCAGTGCTCTTGGTCTTTTAGAGTAAAATATGCCTTTTTAATCCTCTGGGGAGTTAGGGCTGAAGTCTCATGTAATACATTCTTACTCAAATGTAAATGTAAAGTTTCTATTCAATAATTTTCTTTAAGCCTTAGAATTCTGTGGGGATTTTCTTCAAAATTAAACGCTCGAGTTTTTCACAAATCCTTCATGCTTATTTGAAGCATTCAGTAATTTAGGTGCCTGAAGAACATATTAGTCTTAAAATCATATTCACAAATTCATAAGGCTTCATTGTGAATGCCAATTTGATACATTTTTCCAAGTAAAAAAATGTCTCATTCTCTAAGGAAAATTTCTTGTGTTCCCACCCCCGCCCCAAATTTTCAATTTATACTGCCTTAACTTGAAACTGAGGTGATTTTCCTGTGCAGTTCCTGAACTGCATTCACTATTAGATGGCAAGTGAGGCACCCAGACTGTGGTGAATCCCCACTCCAGTGAAAAATGTTTGAAACTTTAAGAGCTAATTATCTTGCAAGCAGCTGAATAAAAACTAAGTAAAAATTGCTCTAGTCTATCACATGCTGTGGCACAACACATGATTAAACATAGCTGGACAGAGCTTGAGTCATTTCCATAGCCTCCAGAACTATCGCAATATCTGCATTCTTATTGGCAGTCAGCTCATCTGGATAAAATTTCATCTTCACTCTGATGAGGTCTCTCTAGCAATCACATTTCCCCTTTTAAGACAGGCTAAATAGCATTGACTGCAAACTTGGGGCAAGATGTCTGTACAGTGCTGAGAATGGTTAATATTAGAGGGCTCATGAGGGTTAATTGAGAATGGTTAATACTAGAGGGCTCGTGAGTATTAATTGCTTTTCAGGATATCTACACATACCTGTGGCCCCGGGTCAGCATTAGGGATCAAGTCTTTATGTTGCAGTTGGGGTGCATAATGCTCTAGCCAGGCAAAGAAAGATGCCCTCAGGAAATTTACTTACTAGCATTAGTCAGGTTTATTCCATCTGTCGTTTTATTTCTCTGTATGTTGCAAGTGTTCCAAAAAAAGGAGCAGTTATGTTAGCAGCACAACACAATGCTACTGGCCTTATCTAGTACAGGTTAGAATAACCATTGTATCCCGTAGCTGTTCTGTTTGCATAACCTGTTTGGATTTTCACACTCTAGCGTTACTGACTGGCTGAATTTATTATCCACTGCAGTGCCAGATTATTTACTAAAAAAATTGCTACCTGCTAAATCATTTCTCTTTATATAGTTTTATAGTTTTTTTGTCCCAGACTAGGTGCAACACTTTGCAGTTCAAAGAGAAAGTGTGCATCACGTTTCTTTCAGACTAGGTCTCCTATGTGGCAAGATCCTTTTGAATTCCAGTTTTGTTCTTCATAATGCTTATGCTTCTTTCCTGCTTGGTATTCTCACATTTAGTAAGTATTTATTATATTCCATCATCTGAGTCATTAGTGAAAATACTGCATAGTCACCTCGTTCCTCTCTACATTTAGCCTGATGTATATTTAAGTGTGTCATGCAAAATGGAACGGAGAGTCTCTAACGAGACCCACCCCAGACCCCATAGCCAAGCAGCTGTGGTTCTTTTGTGAGAGATATATTGAAGTCCCTCTGAAAAGAAAGGGTTTGAAAGAAGGGTACCTCACAGGTGACTGCTGTGCCTGCTCTACAGACTAAATGTTGTAGGCCAGTGTATTTTCCACCAACTAAGGATGTATCTCTCTTCAGGTTTTTAAAGTGTGCAAGTACCTAACTCAGCCAGAGGTTTCAGTGTTGTAATCTTCACCCTGAGAGAGCCTGTGAGGTAGGAGAGGGGACTCACAAACTGAATGGTATAGGTGACTCGCGTTTCAGCATGTTGTCAATCACCTTACAAGTATCTGGCTTATATGTTACGATACGAAGCCCTAACTTGGATGTTTTGAACTGTGCTGTGCAGAGAACAGTTCCTTCTGTGACTCTCCTCCTGGGTGCTTGATGGCCACGTTTTCTTTCCCACCAAGTCGCACGGTGAATGGGCTAGGGGAATGCTCAGTATCTGTTCTCTCTATAGTTAGGCATCACGAGCAGACTGTGCAGATGAGCATGAGTTCTTCTGTAAATGCAGGTGGTGAAAGTGGCAAAATGCATTAATTAGCTGAGCTGATAATGATTCTGTCTGAATAAACAAAGTAATTATTCTGTTTGATCTGTGACTGTAATGTTACAGGTCTGTGGCCGTTTCTTGTTCTTTCTTTCATATACTCAAAGCAGGCAGGTTTGTAAATAATTTTTCATGTGTCTGCTGTATAGAAAAAAATCCTAAACCTGTTATCCAGCTGAAGGCTGGAAAAACTCCATTAAAATCATCTGAGACAATCATACGTAATTGTATAAAAAAAAATGAAAACCAATTTAAATGTACTGTGCTGAATTTGATGAAAGACCAGTTAGGGACATCTGTAAATAACCCTCTCATCCTTAAAGGTTTCCCTTCCTTTTGTGAGGATCCCAACAGTTTGAAAAGAGGCAAAAGCTTTTTAAGCAAGAGTTAACTTCCTAGCAGATGGCTACAGCCACTGTTTCCATAGGTGGAAGCCTTAAAGAAGAGATTTGACAAATTCAGGGGTAAATATAGGGAGTTGCTCTTTGAAATCCATTGCAATCTTAGGAATCTTTGATTCCATGATTACTACAAAGCAAATTCTCAATTTGGTGATTCTTAATGCTTTAGACATAAAATAATTGTGTTGAGTATTTTTAAATCAGTAAATAATAAGACTGAATATAGAAAGATTGTTTAGTTTTTTAATACCATAGCTCATCACTTGTATAATAATGAGCCTTTAGCTTTCCCAGGAAGCTGTGCTTCTGATTCTGCTCACATTTGTACTTGTTCTATATTCGTTTAACTCTGATGGTTTCAGAGAACCTATTCTAGATTCACAGATGCCCAGATTTTTTCATTGATTATGGAAGAAGAAATGTTCAGCCTTACAGTTGGAGTAAACAGAGGGGGGGAAGAGAATGAACTGTCTTAATCAACCTTGACTATTGAGACACATTTCTTCTCCTGTCAAAATGAGTACATTTGGGTAAATGGTAATGTAATACGAATAGAAAAATTACTTCAAGATTTCCAGGAACAGAAATTAGGACCTTATTCACAAATAAATGATGCCTTTTATAACTTCAAATCTCATGTGCTGCAAGTTGAACAGAAAAACTGTCCTTTGGAGTCCTCCTTCTCTGTAACTAATATGATTGATATTCATCATCAAGGATTTTGGGGTTGAAATAAAATACAAATCCATTATGTAATCAGACCTGCAGGTTGACTTGCTGAATATGTTCTGGAGAATAAAAAATAGGGAGAAAAAACTGCAGTAGAGAGTATGTTTTAAAAGGAAATTGTATTTGAAAAGAGGAATCACTTAAAGTAGACTGACCCATGAATACTTCGTGATTTCTTTTTTTGGCATGGAATTCAGATTAAATGAAACTGGAAAGGTTTCTTCTGGAAGTTTTAGTGGGGTGGTGGTGCAGGGGGGTTGCCTGGCTTTCATGCCTCTAGCAAGTCTTCTGTATCAATCTCGTATGCTTCTTATCATACCGAAGTGTGTTCTTAATATAGCAGTAATTTTTATTGTTATTCTTAACATCTTTGAAAAATAATTAAACACTACTGTTCTTTAGTTCCAAAGTTCTCCCTGTTACTAAAAAGAGATTTGAAGGTCTGATGTAATTTAATGAATTACTGTGTAGTTACATATTTCTGCAGCAAAGTGTACAGTAAAGTACAGAGCACTGTACTAAGTTACTTATTCCATACTGTATTTTGAGAAGCTTATCAAAGACAGCTGCTAGCAGCTTTGTTCCAGCAGTGTTATTGCTTTGCAGGCTGATGTTCCTCAGGGAGTGATACGGGTGCAAGCGCCTCATCTTTCGAAAGTTTCCATGGCAATACAGCTGACAGAAGAACTGAAAGCTGGTGATGTAGTAGCCAGGTTTCTCAGCCAGAAAAGGTACGATCACATTTTTGTTTTGCTATCATTTTGGGAAAAGTGGCTTATAAAAAAAGTTTTTACGTACTTTAAGTTCATGAGAGTTCATGAACTTTTTGGCCAAATTTGGCCATTAGAATACATGCTTGAGGAATTAACATAATGCTTCTAATGTCATTAAAGCTCACAAAGCCTTCAGGAACATGAGTGCTGTTAGTTAAAAATCAACTGCTATTTAATCTGATGGGTTGGGAACAGTTTTGTAAATTTCTGTGGACAAGACAGAAGGGAACTCCAAGAAAATAAGTCTAGAAAGCAAAGAAATGAGGAAAAGACAAAATATTTTGTTAATATATATAAATATAGCAACAGTATAGGTATTGGGATATAAGTATGTGCAAATGTCATGCATGTACAGTGATTTAAAAGAAAAGCTACATCTGAGTCATCCAAATCCATTTACAAAGGGAGAAGTTTTAATCAAGCTTTTACATCTATTTTTTTACATATATGAGCAAAGTAAGAAATCAATCAGAACAGACTTAGCAAACCCCCAATACTTCACACATTTGCATATACAACTATTCATACAAAAGCAATAATATGGTAGTTGAGATTAAGAAATGCTTTTTCCTAAATGCTCTTTTTAGAGGTTTATACTTTTAACAGAAAGTTATTTTCTGGCTGTGCTGGAGCATATATTATTACAATTAGACAGTGAGAATAATATAATCCCCTTGTAATACGGGGACTTCATTCTTCCACTGTCTTTTTTACTACTATTAGTTGCAGCAAAATTAAAACCAGAGAGAATATGTTTTCTCCCACCCAACCATAAGGTTTTTCCAGAAGTAGGAAGTATTTGGGGGAAATACTTGTTTCTGCAGCAGCAGTGAAAGAGAAATCAGAGGGTAAATATCAAGCTACTTGCTAATAACAATGCAATTCTTTTCTAAACCCCACAGTTTCCTCACATCTATCTTATTTTACCTTTTCTATAGTGCATTGCTCACTTGCAGGACTTATCATTTGCACTAGCATGCAAGGGTGTTCTTGTTCACTTACTGTATCAGTAAATGAGTATAAACACAAAGGATTTATGACAGGTACACTGCTGATCTTCATTAGCATAATTTCTCCCAGACACATCTAAGTGGCCAATGTACAAGCTCTTTCACAATATAGTTATTCATTGTGTTTTGTTCCTGACAGTGGAAATGTCCAAACACTCAAGAAAGAAGAGGTCTTTCTTTATGAAATAGGAGGAAATATTGGTAAGAATGGCTTCTGAACAACATTTTGCTAGAATAGGATTCCTTGGCATGTTGTCCGTGGGCTTCACTGTGGTTGCAGTTTTATTCATGTCCCTAGTTCTCCCTGACACTAAGGCAGACAGTTAACCTTGGGGAGAAGGAAGCAGAGCTGTCAGTGTGATCATCATATTAGTAGTATCTTACTATTTCTCCCAGAGGAAGATGGCAGCTGTAACAGATGTTCCTGATAGATATGTACAGTGAAGAAGCACAGAAAGGTTGGATAGGAAGGTGTTTGGGAGTTCATCTTGCTCATCAGTTCGTATCAAAGCATAATAAGTGAACTCATAGCCCTTCATGCTCAGCATTTGAGCATTGCTTGCAGGTTCCTTTGGGGAAAAAAATACTCAGCCAGAAAGATGACCTAGTGATGAAATTTTCCAGTAGTTAGTTTTTCCTGCTCTTTATCTTCCACACCCTCTTGATTGAAGAAAATAGCAGATCAGCAAGGTTATTGCCAAAGGATAATTTTGAACACAGGTCTGAAATTTTCTTCAATGAATGCAAAAGTATTTTCACATTGGGAGTCAGTTCTAATCACAGTATTTTTCATATGCTCAGGGGAAAAAAAAAAAAAGAACTAAAAGCAGTATTGGATTGGGCTTACATTTACTTTTTTCTTTTTAACTGTTACCTGTTAAACTTTATTTCAAGTTATAAAATTTCATGAATACCCAGTACTTCTGTACTCTGCATGTTTAAATCCTGTGTGTAAATAGCTACTTCTAGCATTTTTGTTTTATCTAATCACTATTTTAAATCAATTTTTTTGTGTGTGTCTAAACCAAAAGATGTAAAGTAAGCTAAAAATAACACTTCCCTAAGCTCCCTAAACCAGATATGTTCTAGTGTTTTTACTAAGTCTGATGGCAAAAAAGAAGTTACTAAGATAGCTGGATGGCAGATCAATATAGTGTATGTTCTCTTGCATATCCAGTATGTACATACATTTGCTGTTAAAGCAGGCTGTGATCCCAGATATAAGATTTTTTTGAAGGAGTATCTGATTTATTGTACAGAGCTGTAATCATTGTAGAAAAAAGTTTTTGTAACAGAATTCCAATGAAACTAGAACAACCTACTATTACTTTAGACGTGACAGAAATTGTATGTCTGTCAGTGAAAATACATGGATAGTTGCAGATTTGTTTTGTTATGAAATAGGATCTTTCCAGACAATTGCAACTTTAATCAGCCCTTACAAATGCTGGTCCTTATTCTCTCAGTTGAGATAAGAGAAACTTCCTGACTTTAACCTGCTGTACAGGTTTAAGTAAACAAGCTGTCATGATCTCTTGCCATTTCTCTCTCCCTGCCCAAAGTGGCTGACCCATGTAGAGGGAGCCCCAAAGTGAGAAGCCTCGACAGGCTCATGGTACAATTATAAGCATAAGCATATGAGTGTACCATGCACAGTGCTGCAATCCTGTCCCCTGCAGATGGAGGTGCTGAAGCCTTCAGATATTTTTTGAGTACTCAGTACGTCGTAGGGCTTCAGGATACTGAACAGGACTTCTGCCATTGCTTTGTGCGTGGGACTGGATAGGGACGTGGCAAACCACTGTCCCTGTGCTCTCTCTGCCTGAACATGCTGCACTGTGTGAGGGAGAGGGCCTAATTCAGCAGCGTGGGCAGTACAGGTCATGTCGGTTGGGATAAAAATCCTAGAGGGAAGACAGGCTGCCACCTGTCAAGGAGAGCAAATGGAGAGGGAGCAGATGGAGACCAAGCCTGGTCGAGCAGGGTTTCTTGCCTTCTTGCCTGCCCTGCAAGGAGTCCAAAGGGCTGGCAGACAAACCCAGCTGCAGTGTCACACCTTTGCTTGCCTCCTGCTTCAGGAGCACATGTGCTGGAAATGTCTGGCTGGCACATGGGCCATCTACCCCAGCCACATGCACAGTGGAGTATGAGAGGGGCTGTGATGTATAGCTGCAAACGCATGAGATAGTGCTTTCCCTGTAGGGAAGTGGCAGGAGATGCAGATCTTGATGCATCAGCATCTGCTATTTTCATCATAGCTACTAGACATAAATGAATTGCTTGTAATGCACCGAGAACGCTGTACTGCTTTTCCCTCCTAGGACAGCAATCATTGCAAGTGCTATGCAGAACTGCTGACCAAGAGGAGCAGGATAGGGAGAACACCTTAGCAAGGACAAACCTTACTCAAGCTTTCCGTTTAAGAAGGGGGAAATCACCTGAAATTTTAGTGGGCTTCTGTGCAAACCTAGTGTTTATGTTGAACCACGAGAGGACCAGGGCATTGCTCCTTTTTTCCTAAACCTTCACAGAGGGGAGCTCCCATGTACATGGTCTGTGTGAAAAGTGTGATCTAGAACGTGCCACAGATGTGTGTGGCAGAGCCCCTACTCTCCTTACCTCTTCCTCTGTCCCCCTTCCTCCCCAGGACAGATAGGAAGGGTAAGAGCATTTTAGCTGCATCGTCCTTTGTTTAATACTACAGAGAGGGCTTGAAGAAAAACCTAAATAGAATAAGACAGTGACAAGAACTTTGAAAGTTGTTTCCTTTCTTTTTTTGGTACTGATGTAACCACATCTCTCTTGTGTTTCTAGGAGAACGCTGCCTTGATGATGATACCTACATGAAGGACCTATACCAGCTCAACCCAAATGCTGAGTGGGTTATAAAATCTAAGCAGAGCTAAACTCACAAATAATGGCACAAGAACAACCTGTGGACTTACTTTGTAAGGGTGAATGTTTCAAAGGGATAGTGTGTCCTTTCAACGTTCAACTGTTATCTATATTAATAGTCCCTTATCCAGTTTAAAAAAAAAAGAAAAGTGATGGAAACCCAGCAATGATTACCAGTAATTTTTCAGTTTTGCTTGCAGAAAAGTTCTGGAGATAGCACAGTTTCCTACTCGTATTTGAAATGAGAGTAAGTACCTTAAATATTTCAATGGCACTAATCTACCTCCCATCTGGTAGGTCTTGTTTCAGAAGAATTTATTTTTCAAACAGATGTTTAACCTCTTTATATTAAGAGTTCTACAATCTGTTTGTGTAGAATTGTATGTTCATATAGGTCTTTACAGTGCTAGTAGACTAGAGAACCAAATCCTGATCAGCACTTCTGAATGGCATGGTATTAAAAATACCTAAAACCAGTTATATGAATTTCCCAAGTAAGTGTGAAATTCACGGGAAAAAACTGCAATGCAATATATTTTGTATTTGAAAGTCCTAATTTTGTTCACTTTCTAGTAGTTTGCCGAAAACTATTTAAAAGCAACTATGAAAATGCTTTCTATGGAGCTTTTATTTTAGATCTTTTAAATATTTTTTATTCCTATTCCAGCTGATTGTATTCTTGAGATTATTAAAAAAGAAAAAAAAAGAAAAAAAAAAAAAAGAAAGGACCATGTGAAAAGGTGAGTCATTTTTAAAGCTCAGCACTCTTGGCAGTGTCCTTTATGGAAAATTGTCATGCACTAGAAAGACCTTTAGGTTTTTCAGCAATGATGTGCAGCCATATTACATACACTGGTTTTGGACATCTGATAGACTGCATTTTGTGAATGCCAAAGCCTGCCAATTACTAGCACAGTCAAAACTTTTAGGAAGTTTAAAATAACTGTGGAGGAAAACTGTAGCCTAAATTTTATAGGTAGCAAACCACCAAACCTTTCACTCAAAATCAGTGTAAAGGTCTACTGTGGAGTTCACATAGGCTTTTAGGATATTATCTACCATCAGCTGTATGTCTTGTCTGTCCTGGACAAGGCTAGAAATCAAGTTCCGATTTCCCTGACGTTGATAGATGCTGTCTACACCACTTCAAAAACTAATAGTGCAATGGTGAACTATTGCAAGTCCTTCACTTTGCAGGGAAGGACTGAAAACTCCCTGTGGAATTCACTAATAATGGATTATAGACTGCTGTGGCTTGTTGCATCGCAGAGAGCTGTGGGCTGTAGCTGCAGAGCCCCAGTCCCACAGCGATGCTTTGGGCTCACTAACTTATGTACCACTTTACAATTTATTTGTAAACTAGCTCAGCCATTCTTAAGTTCTCACACCTGCTGACTACCTGAAATAACTACTGTGAAATTATATCCTTGGAATGAAATACTTTCTTTCAGTGCACACACAGAATTATATTGACCTCATAGGGAGTATTCTACATACAATCAAGGACTGAATTACATTTTTTTTTACATGATCAAAGCTGATTAAAGGAATAAAGGGCCTTTCTGCTGAGCTTTGAATACAGGCCCTGACTGTGTTGTTCCCAAAGTAACCACTGGAACTCTCCCTTTCATATACAAGCAGTGAAACAGAACTCTGAAAGGTCATAGAAAAATTAGACATCTACTGATTAGTTATCCACAGCATACGAACAATTTTGTGGGCATATGTATTTATTGTTTTTTAAAGTCAAAGGCTGTCTTCATATGGAAAGGAAGCACTGAAAGATTCTCAAAAGCAGGATGAAATGTGACTGTACTGCCCTTGATGCTCCATCTAGCTGGGTACCCTGACATGGTATAGCACTGTGCCGCTGTGGGTGAACCCTGTAAGACAAATCACTTTTGTCAGTAGAACAAACTACACTCCCTGTTCTTTAAGTGTAAGGAGTAGCGTAGAAAACCAGTACAATGCTTAGGTGAATATTTATGAATGTAATGGAATAAATATAAGGATTTTTTTGTCATGTAATACAAAAATGATGTGTGTTTTCATAATACATTATAGTTCTGTAAAAGATTACTTGTTACTGGAACTCTAGATGTTATTCTCATCAGGAGCGAAGTGCAGATGATAGTAACAGCTGTACAGTTTCAGTATAAAATTACAACCGCCCTGTGGCTATGATCTCTTAAATAACTTTGTTTCTGGTTTAGTGCCATTATCTTTTTTTAATTTAAAAAGCTCTTTTATAATTAAATGTTTTTTCTGACTTCTTTTCTCATTTGAATTCTTGTATTTGTATGTAAAGCATACACAATTGATACTAAGTGGTGATTGTTTTTTAATTTCACACTTTATATCTTTGTAGGTAGTTTGTAGTTTTGCACATGAAGAGAGACATTGATAAGTTAGAAGGGGTCTTGGCAACATGAATGCTTGCTGGAAAAAGAAATATTGGCTCAAAGTTTAAAATTTCACTGCAATCACAGTGCACTTTAGCTAAATCTGTAATGTAACACTTACTGGGTATATGCAAGGGAACAGCAATCCTCTCAGCATTTATTGAAAATACTGGCGCTTAGTTCCTCATAATTAAAAAATTAAATTAGGGCACAAAAGGGAAGTCCAAGACGCATTCAGGTAAGCTGATAAGAATCGTTTATAATTAAGAAGACAAGGTTGCTTGGATTGCTTATTCGGGGCAGTTTGCCAGCTGATCTTGCTTGACTGACAACTTGGGAAACACATCTGCAGGGTTTTTTTCACCCAGCTGACAGATCCATTGATTTAACACTTTGTGTGCAGCCTCTTTGGCTGTGCTGGATGCCTCCCTGCCACTCTGCCCACACTGGAGGACTGGGATGGGGGAAGGAAGGAGTGGGGCAGCAGGTGGTGGCCTCTTGTACCGCTGCTAAGATGATGTGGAGCCTGTAAGGATGGTTTTGTGCTCAAAAATCATCCTCTAGTGTATATTTAGGAGTGGTGGTGAGAGCTCCGCAGTGCCTGAGTGGGGTGTTGACACCTTTCTTGCACTGCTTGTCCTCTTCCAAAGACCATAGAGAGTGAACTCACTTTCCACAGCCTCCTGTACTTTCCCACCTTGCGTGAAGTGCACATGCCATCCCTGGATACCCACGGGTGCTAAGAAGAAAGCTGTGTCATCCCAACCACCTGCCACCTATGTGAGCAGCAGTGAGGCAGGCAGCAGCATGGCATGTTTTTCTGGAGTTGCAGGTCAACGAGCAGTGTGTGTGAGTGCTGGTGAGGTTTCAGGAAGGTGGTAGGGAGCAGGAAGATGATGGGTCTGGATGTGTTAGAAGCATTGGCTGAGTTTCCGTCAGGCCTTTCAGTATGCAGTGGCATGACTTGAGATGAATTCAAGGGGTAAGGAGATGCATTTTTATCCAGTGAGCACTGATGGAGAAGGAAATGTTTGAGAAAGGCCTGCTTGAAACTTTTTCCAGTCCATTACTTCTTTGTCAGATATTCTTCTTAAAAGCAATGGAACTGTCCAACAAAACATGCTCTTTTGCAAGTATTGAGTTAAATTGCAGCACAATGCTAGGCTGGCACAAGATTTGCTAAATGAATTATTTCCTCTGTATCACACTTAAATATATCTTAGGATCAGACCTCTGTTGTGCTATTTTTAAAAGGTTGCAGCCATTCAGAAAGAATAAAATGTGTATGTGCTAATCTTACAGCACTATTTAGAATAATTATTTTTTTATGTAGTGCAGGGCTTTAAAGATCTTCAGACCACCATTTGTGCTTGCACACAGACCGTATCTGAGGCAGGTAAGTACGTATTATCATCCCCATTTAACAGATAGGAAAAATGTTCATAAATGACTGGCCTGTGGCTAGAAGAGGTGAAATCAATCCGATATGTGGAAACCAAATGTAGTCCTCCAAAGACTGTTCTACAAATCTGCTGCATTGCCAATAACAGAAGTACAGCAGTCACAAATCTGACTTCAGGGGACTGTCTTAATAAACTCAGTACTGCGGGGTTTAGCCTGGTTTCCAAAGGGAAGGTGTCTGGAGTAATCTTGCTGCCTGTGTGTGTCTTCCCCTAATTACTTTTGAATCTGTTGGCAGACGTCAGACATTTTTGGCAAATGGAGTGGGGGAGGGAATGTCTCAAAAATAATTGTTTCTATGAGCTTCATAAAACTATGCAACTGGAAGAGAGACAGAGGCAATACAAGCCCTTTGTTCAAAGGGAAGACGACAGCGTAAGCTCAACCTTTATTTAAGCACCAGAACAGGTACGGGAGAGAGACCATACACATGCTGTGACTGTAGATGGAGGCTGTACTTGGAGCTCACCACCAGCCATCAGGAATTGGCATTGGGCACTTGGATGCCTGTGAAAGCACTTGCTTGTGTTGCCTTCTGCCTTCTCAATCTTCTTTGCTGTTGTCATGTAGGCGATTGTGGCCAAAACTGCCATTGTTCTCCTGGGCTGGCTTTTGTGGTGCAGCTTCTCCACAACTCTTGGTTAGTATGGCTCATCTCCATCCCCTCCCAATGGACTGAGCAACTGGCTGAGCACCTTCCCAGCCTGAGTTGTACCTGCAGTTAATGACGTTTACATGGACGAAGAGGTGGGTAGCTTGTAGGGTGGCTGGGGATTGCCTTCATCCTGGACAGAGATCAGGTCTAAAGCTGGTCAGAGTCAAAGGGCAGGCCTCACATGCAGGTTTTAAACTGTAGCAGGAGTGCAACTTGCCATTCAGATCTGCTGCTCTGAATCCTACAGAGGCGGTGGTGGTTCAGAATCCCCGCAGATGAAATCACTCCTTGGTTAGTCCCTTTTGGTGGAACTGAGAGGTCCCTTTGTTTTTCCTGTGGCACTGTAAAACCAGTGAGTAATGCTCATCCACACTGAGAGCTGAAGTCTCCATATTTTACCTGCCAAATAAGCTTTGTCCTCTGTTACCAGCATGCCTCCATAGTGCATTGCTCTTCAAAATGCCTGGGTTTTGGTATAAGTTTTGGTTTTGTCAGCTCGGTTCCTGTGAACAGTCTGATCACATGCCACTTCACTAGATCAGGTCCTGCAGGTCAGTCAGCTCTGTGCTTCTTTCCCATGGGACAACTTGTGCCTTCAGAGCTGTGAAACCCACCTTGTTATTAGAGGAATGCATGTTTGCTGCCCAGTGTAAAGCACCGCCCGTTGGGCAGAAGCGGAGGATCAGCCATACAGCACACATGTCCAGTTCCTTCTCCGAAAGCTGCCCTCTTCATGTGACATCCCTGTAAGCTGCCAGGGGCAGCTGGGCCACGGTGTCCTGGCTCGACCCTGGCTTGCCGCAGCCACGCTTTTTCATTTCTCTTTCTCTGCCACAGCTGCCGTGGGGTGAGGTGCCGTGCCATGCCGTGCCACGCTGCCCGCCGGCTGCATGTGGGGAGCTCACCTCCTCACAACGTGCGGGCTTGGTGAACGTGGGGGCCGTGAACCCGAGTGTCTCTGTGTGTGTGTCTACATGCATATCTATCTATCTATATATAATGTCTTGGCTTTTTTTTTTAATACAAATAATGGTAAATCAGTACCTTTTGGAGAAAGTGAGAATTTAAAATACCAGCTACTGCTCTAACTTACACATATCTAATCTATACTAGCAGTCACTTGTGTCTTCCTGCCTGCTTTCATGCCATCCATCCTCCTGGCTGCACCGGGAGCTCTTCGGCTTCCTGAGTCATGGGTTTAATTTAATGTATTTTTCTCGCACCTGCAGCTAGTCACACAGTACCTAACTCATTTATCTAAGATGGTGTGCCAGGCAGGTACAATTTAAGGGCCCCATTGTCTGGGCATAGTGAAACTGGGAGGATAGAAAGCTTTGCATAGCAGAAAACTGCAAGCTTGTGTGAGTCACTGGAGTATCCCTCGTGGGTTATCAAATGCAGATGTATGACTGGCTCCAATTGACCCAGAATAAATAAGGGAATACCTAATTGCTTGGAAATGTCTGAAGTTGCAAACCCTGGGTTGTGTTGGATTAGCAACTGGAAACTGGTTCCTTGCTGGTTCACTTTTCCCCTAATCTGAGAAGAGTTGTTTGATTTAAGTCTTGCCTTCTGATTTCGGATTAGTCTGAAACTTGTAGTGTGTCTAACCTAATTTGGTTGTCTTGATTATATTCTAGTATGGTCCCACATGGTGCTCTGTAAATTAGAAGGCAAAAAAACCCCAAACACCCTTATTCTGGATGCCTCGCCTCTGCCAGAAGCTGTCTTTATTCATAAATCTCGTTCATCCTGTGCAAAGGGAGTTTCTTTCAGCAAGAACCAGAGCCTGAGTAGGTGAAAAGATGCTGAGGCTCTCATTGCAGGGCTCTGCATATCTGTGAAAGACAGAGCTGAGAGGTGCCCATCTCAGTATCCCAGTCTGCCTCCTGTTCTGTGCATCGGCCTCGTTCAGTACAGCATTTACTTGTGTGACTGTACAATCTTGGGATGCAGCCAGGTGACATCCATCTGGGATGCTGTTTTTGTTTAAAATGCTTGATCTTGAAATAAGCGGTATTTTGTGGGGTATGATAAGAGTAAAACCTTATTGTGCAGTCTTGGAGTCCTGGCAAAAATATCTGCTGGTGCTTTTAACGTGCTATTGTGAACAAGAAAATAAACAAAAAAGATTTTTCTAATCGTTTGGTTTAGCAATAAGAGAGCAGACAATTGTGACATTGTTAGGAGTTTAGATATGGTTTTGCAAAAAGTAGGTAGGAAAACATACTATGCAAAAACATTTCCAACTTTTTCTACCAAGATAGTGCATTTTTATTTTTTGTAGATTTCTGCCGGCAGGTTATTCTGATTTTTGTTACATTTTTGCCTTGGCTAGATGGTAAAGGGAGATGTGAGAGAATGACTTGTTTTTTTAAAAAAAGATTATAAAATCTTACTGTTAAAAGTATTGTTAAGATAATAATGATGGGCCAGTGTGTGAATGTGAAATGGAGTATTTCAGAAGAGGATTCTTATTTATTCCAGTTCCTTCCAAGCTGAGAAAATGGGACACCCAAGTGTGTACACATTTGTGTCACCCATGCAGAACTGTTTCACCAGAGGTCTTCTAGGAAGAGTCAGAAGAAGATAATACCCATGTCTCCAGTCATTCTGGAATGGGGAAATGTTCTCCTGCCGGTAGTATTGCCAGCACTCAAAGGCAGTCATGAGAATAGTGTGGGGTTAGGGTGGTTTTTTCTCTTTTCAGTTCAGCTATTTTCCTTTGTGAATGCTCACGTTGTTGGGAATAATGAAAATTATTGTGAAAACTCATCATTTTTTTTTTTTCTGTACAACCACAATGTGGGTATTTTGCAGGTATATATAGAATACACAGGATTACAATACTCTGCTCTTAATTTTTTCCAAAGAATTTCTATGTTGTTTATATCAGATCTGCTTGAATCATTATAAGAGGAACTGAGCTAGTACAGAAATACTTGCTAAGTCAGTGATACACTGTTGGTAAAGCTAGGAAAGAACAATTTATTTTTTCTGCCAAGAAGGCTGTGGCTGTGGCACAGTAAATACTAAATACACTTACTTGGTTCTAGGAAAAAGTAATTAGCACATAAACAGTACAACTAAACTGCAGAATTAGATATGCTGATGAAGACAGGACTGGTATCCCAGGCACAGCTATTAGACACTCACAAATCTGTGCACTGGTGAGATGTCCTTAAGGTTATAAAATAATTTCCTGAAGATTCCATTAAGAAATGCTGAGTGTAGGCAATACTGATTAGACTGGTTATTCTTCATTTGTCTCTACCTTTACTTTAAGGTAATTTTAGCTGTCCTCTTTTAAAAAGCCCTTCAGCAATATTCAAGCAGTTAGTAAGACAAAAAGGTCTACCCCATATGATGATTTTGTCTGTGCCAGTGTGCTTCATCTCATTACGTACAGAGAAAAAGGCCAGAAATAATATTGATCTGTGTAACCCCAGAAGGTGTGGCTGCTCCCAACAAATATGTTTTAAGAGGAGCTCGTGTTCCCAAGGGGTGCTTCAACAGGCATTCCTGAGCATGTGGTACAGATATGTAGGAGCAGTTGCTGCGAGAAGTGTGCACATAGGCAGTACTGAAGATCCACTGCTTCTCGAGCGTTGTTGCATGTGAAGTGACTGCATATTTTTGGAGTGAAATGACCTCATCCATGCCACTAGCAGAACTGGCAGAGTAATTAGCACTGGCTGCTTCACCATAATGTTACTTGACTTGGAAACTTTGATAGACTTTCTAGCTACCATGTCAGGCTGTGTGTGCATGTGCATTTTCACTTGCTGTCTCACCACTGATCTTTGAATCAAAGTTGATTTTTTCAGTGTGGAGGCAGTAGGAGCAACTGTGTTTGGCCAGATCGAAGGCCTGTTTAGTTTTACTATCTGTCTATCTCTGATGGTGGTCAATAGTGGCTGCTTAAGGAAGGGCTGAAGCACAGAACAAGCACATTTTCATAATTTCCTAATACGCTTGCTCAGTCACTTGCATGTAATCTCTTTGCATTTGGTAACCATTAATGAGGTTTATTTCCACTAATTTTCATAATTGCTTTTGAACCCCTGTAAACTCATGACATTCGTTATATCCTATGGGAGTAAGTTTTATGGTGTAACTGCTTATTGTTCATTTGGAAGGGACGACTTTACTCAGTGAACAATCCCACCTGTTTACCTTTGCCATGCTACTTAGGGTTTCATGGTTTCATAGATCTTCTTCGTTGTCCTTTCCTCTGGTCAAAGAGTTACAGTTCTTTTCATTGTCCTATGTGTAGAAGCCATTCCAGAAATTTGGTTATCTTTGTTGCCCTCCTTGTACCTTTTCTTATTCTGCTGTGTCTTCTCAGGTTAGGGGAAATCGGAAACATACTTTGCGTTCGCACCTTACCAGAAGGTGGATGTGCAATGATCTATGTGGTGGGACAGTAATTTTGTTGTTCTCTATACTTTAATGACTTCTGATACTTTTTTAGGGTGTTTGGCTCTATCTAATCACTGAGTTGACATTTTCATAGTTACTAACACAATGATCTTTCATGTCCAGTGGCAGACAGTTCAGATCGATCACTGTGAATGCAGTATGGGACTTTTTCTTATTTTCATTGCTTTATACTTAACAATGAATTTCATCTGCTATTTTTTCACCAGTCAGTCATGAGGTCTCCGGTATTATGAGGTCCGTCTGGAGCTGTCTGCAGTTTGTTTCTTTAAAACCTTTAATAATCCAGTATCAGCAACCGATCTTGTTGCTTCATTTATTCACCCCCACCCCAAGATCATGTGCATGTTGAACAGCATGAGCCCGAGTGCTACACTGATGACCTGCCTGCCATGAGACTGTGCATTCCTACCTTTTTTCTCATCATTTAAACTTGTTTATCCATGTAAGCACCCACCCCCCACCCCAGCAACTTAATTTCTTAAGACTTGTAATGTCCATTTTTATTTTTTGGGTCTTCCTTATCCACACGCTTATGAACTTCCTCAAAAACTCACATAGGTTCATGAGTCCTGACTTCATAAAAGAACAGTGTTATCTTCAGTAATGGGTTACTACATTTAACAGTTCAGCTCTGTTATATTTGAGTTCTGTTTAATTTGTGGGTGAAGACCATCTGGTGCTGGTAACTAGCCAGTATTAATTTTCTCAATTTGTGTTACAATTTTTTACTGAAATTCAGTTTGAGAACATTCCTCTGGGGTCACTGCTGTAAATCCTAGAGATTATACAGGTGCAGAATATTAATTTAGTTATTCTGTTGTGGTCTCTTCTTTGGTCACTACATTTGCACATGAATTATTGATCCTATAATTTTCTGTCAGACCTCCTACTCCTTAGAAAAGCGTTACTGGTTTTATGCCCTTTCAACAAGTTTTTCCTCAAACCCTCTTTTTGGCCTCTTTACATAATCTTGCATAAAATATGACAGAGCGTGTGTGGGTTTGGTTTGGTTGTTCAACATATTTTTTTTCATTGATGTACAGGGTTTTAAAGTGTCAAAGAGTTCATTCTTTTGGTAGAATGATTAAATAACAGAAAGGTTAAATATGAATTGAGTGAGCCTCCACTATAGTGTTTTTGCCACTTGCAAACACTTTAACTCTCTCGCTTAAAGAGAATGCAATTGTATGAAATGGGGGAAGGTACTGTTGCTACTCCTGCAGTTTAGTCTGTCTGGGGCACGGCAGAATGAATCTCTGCAGCGTTTGGAACCAGATCCTGCACATTCCTCAGAACCAAGTCAGGCATTGCTTTGCCTCTTGTGCATTTCCTGAATAATTGCTCTGTGAGGCAATTATTTATGTGTTTAAATGTGTAGCTTTGTTATCTTATACAGTACATGTGTGTTAGGGATAGTTGGCATCTTTCCTTGTTCAGCTTGCAGCCTCTCTGACCTCTGAACCTCTTTCAGTGTATGACACTCACTCCACATTCTTCCTCTGTCTGCCTAGAACCTGAGTCCACTGGGATTCTCGTAGGGAATCTGATATTTCTCTGTGCAGGCATGTCTCACTCCCTTGTGTATAGAATTTGTATCTATTACTGTTCTGCAGCCTGTCAGTCCCTACCCCTAGGTGTTTGATATACCCATCACGGTAATATTTTTTTATCAAATCCATGTGTGTGTATATATATATATCTTAAGGCTTCGTCATCTTTATTTTTAAATTTTTTTCCCCTCTCCTGTTAAATGACACTGTTCTGCTTTACTCCTTCATTTGCCTTTATTTTGAATTATGGAACCTTTCTGTGGGTGACATGCATTTCTGAACAGTGTGCTCTTCTGCATCTGCCTTTGATTTGAAATCGTCCTACAACTTTAAAAGTAGTAGCAACATGGTCCTGTATTGTCTAAGATGAAGACTATCTTTCTTGTACAAATTTCCTCTCTTCTATCTATTCCAGAAGTTTCTTCAGGTGCCATTGGATCCACACCTGCTATACCATTTCTGTACCACTGCAACAGTAGGAGCATTTTGGAGAAATGCTGGAGAAAGCGCTGCTGATGTTGTGACCTCTAGCTTCCAACCTAGTCATCTACTGTCTTGTGTAGGTAGACCATAAAAACAGATCTGCTCCCCTCATGTTTTTCTTCACAGCTTATGAAGTCAGCTATTTTTAACCCTTTAGGCCACACCATGGATGGCCTGCCCCTCTCCGAACAACTAGGATCGCTGTCCTGACCTCATTTAGGGAATCACTTTTGTTTTCATTAACTTTGTGATCTCCCAGCATGCAAACTCTTGCTACATCAGCTCCAGCATGGAGGAAGGAAAGCACAAGGGTTATTAACTTTGTCATCAGTGCACCTCTGTATCCCCATGTTCTTCTTGTCTTGGTCAATGAAAGAAATGTGGTTTTTTGTCTGTGTGCACATATCGCTTGGCCACCGGGCAGGCAATCGTATGTGTGACAGTCATGATGTCTGGGAAACCTCATACCTCTGGATACCTCTGGATTGACTTCCATCAGCATTGTGTTTTATATGATGTCCAGCCTGATCTATACCGGCAGATCTATTCAGTTTCTTTTCCTCCACCATGCTCTGTGGCTTATTTGTGATCAGAGGGGCTGCAATAGTTGTGACTTCATGTATTATTGTTACCGTTCAGCTGAAGAATAGTCTCTGAGGACCTCAGGTGGAATCTGTTGGTTTCTAGCACCTGGACAGGCACAGAGCTGTTGTGGCACACAAGCTGCTGCTTATCTGAATTTTTTAGTCTTGGACAAGTTGAGCTATGGAAGTTGCTGGTGCTGACACTGTTGGATTGCCCTGGAACAAAGCTTCATGTCTAGTTTAGCCCTGGCAGAGCCCTGAGGCCCTTGAGGAGTCACTGTTATTTCTCGCGTCAGAGCTGTGCCTTGACTGCTTGTCTTCTCCCTTCTGCAGCGTACAGGGTATGTGTTTGGAAGCTTCTGCCATGATTAGCTTTTTGGATGTAGTTTGTAGGATCAGCAGTGCTGGCCTGCTCCTTGGCGCTATGACAGTATGTTGCACAGTGAAGGGAGTTAATTGCCTTTGAATGCTCTACTAATGATAAAAATATAGATATGTATATTTTGCTTCAGCCACGTCAGTGCAGCTCTAAGAGCTTTCTTTTCTCTGCTAACACCTTCCCTGTATGGCACTGCTCAAAGGATATGATTGCCACCTGTGGGCAGCTCCACTTCTCTTTGCCTTTTAATTATTTTTCTTCTAGGCTTTGCAGCCAGTCTGTTGGATTCCTTGCTGGAGTAGGTCCCCTTTCACAAAAGCACATCAATTCTCTCATGGAATTCAGGTAAAGAAAAAGCATCGGGCTCTGACACTGTAGCCATCTGACAGTTTATGTCACGGTGTGCTTTGGTGAACCAAGGCAGGAGGAACTGTGCTCTCTAGATAGCATTTCAGAATTCCCGTGCTTAATAGGTAGCAAAATACTTCTTTTTCTTTGTTCTTTTTTCTTTCCCTCCCCTGAATTGTGCAAACTGTCACCGTGCCTCTGGAGATGGGGTTTTCTGTCCTTACAGGCTGTATTGGAAGCACCAGTGCAAGTTCTGAACCACAGACTCCTTTTGCTTCCAGGGCTTACCTCTGCTCTGTACCAGTTCACCTTGAGGGCTCCAGGTCACATCTGAAACTGCAGAAATCTTGCCACCATCCCTCCCCCTACCAAGAACCTGCCCCAAGGGCTCCTGCTTAAGAACCAAATGAGCAAGAGTGAATTGAATGCCTGTTTTCTGGCTGCTTTTTAGAAGAGAGAGTGTCTCTGCAGGGTTGGTACTGCACCCATATTGTCCCTGTGGGAAGTGCATGTTTTGGTGGGATACCTCAGGGTCACATTTCAGAAGCCGAGTCTCATTGGACTGTTGGCTTTCTTGCTGAGGTTTTGTGCCAACACTGGTCCTCTGTTTCATGACAAATTTATTATTAATTACTGCTAAAAAAAAAGTAATCTTGATGGAATGCAACTTTTTCCCTTCTTGGACTGTTTGAATCCTGATGTAGTATTTCTTTGTACCACTCCCATTCAGAAACAGTTTATTTTCTTTCCCAGCTGATTCTGTTTTCTCTTTCTCCTCTTTCCACCCCTTTCGCTGTCTTCCAGTCCATTCATGCTGTTCCACTGTCCCAGTGACCTTGAAGGTCTTCATTTTAACTCCTCAGTTAAGCTTCTGCAGACACTCAATATATTCAGGCTCGCAGAGACTGCAAACCACCAGCAGTCCTGTGCCTTCAGGCTTTGTCTTTCATTCTCCTAAATGATCATCTAAAGAGCTGCTTAGAGATGTTAAACAACTGCTTTAATTACCCAGTCTTTCTTACATCCTCTTTTGTCTGTGTCACACTTCCTACAAATGCCATTCATTTCCGAATGAAACAGTATAGGTACAAACGATCTTTTCTTGAGCTATTAATGTATTTTTACTCTGAAACATAGTATCACTTTAGAGTATTTAGGGTGTAGGGAATGCCTTGCCTCACCTATTCAGAGCAGCTTTTATCTGCCTTTGGCTTCATTTAGTTTAATTGGTTGCCTATCAATGTACCTCCTGTCTACCCTCTGGCAAGGGAATAGTAGTTTTTACTGTTGGGTACAGATATTATTCTCAGAAGTTATGGCAATGGCCAGGTCTTCACTACGGAGCCTTAATTTTACCCTTACGGTTAGTGTAGAAATCTGGTTTACCTGGGAGATGTGCAGCAATTTCAGAAGACTGTGGGCAATTTGATGGAAAGTTCAGAGAAACCATTACATCTGTTTCTAAAGTAGAGATTCTAGCAAACTCACCCTAATTTAATATTTCCTTGTGTCCCTTCTCCCAAGAATAGATTGTTGTATTCTTTTTCAGACTGTCCTCAGAGTGTAGCTAGCTGCCTGTAAAAAACACAACCGAACAAAAAAAACAGTAGAAAAAGTTGAATAGTCTGACATCACAAGAACTGAAAATGTGAAGTAAGCTGAATTATTCAACCTCATTGTCACTGGGGTCTCTTTGAAGTTTATTTAAGGAACAGAAGGGCCAGTTCTAACTTTTATGGGCCAGATTTTCTTAAGAAGTTAGTATATTATGTGCTGCCTTCCTTATATTGGATGTGTTACACTGGAAACTTGGTTCTGTGTGGTTTGTCCCATTTTCCCTGCCCATTAATCCCACATGCGTATTAAACAATGATACCTAAACACTGAGAGACTGCTTGGCAAGTAGTCAATTAATTATTTTTTTGCAGCAACAAACGTAGAACAAATAGCAGCTTTTTTTTTTTCTCCCCTTACATTTAGCAAATTATTTGGCATTATGTGCAAAAAAATTTCACAACAAAGTTTAAATTTTATATTCATTTGCTTTTATAGTTGACATGTGGAAAATACTTCCTTTTTGTATTGTATTGGAGTGTCTTTGGGAGCTGGAGGTTAACTGGTCAAACAATTTCCAAATATAGGCATTTGAGCACAGTTTTAAATTATTTTTTTTTCAAAAGTTCTGTGCCCTTATCTCTAAAGTGATGTTTGGATTTCACATTCTAACAAAATCTATTAAAAGCAAATGAAAAACAAACCACCCACCTGTACTGATCAAATATCAATGCTACCCTGCAGTCCAGAAGTGTGCACTTTGAATACTTTCTAGTTTTCTTTGCTCAGCATTGTGGAAAATAAGATTATGTCTTAGTTCTATAGGGCAGAAAAAGATTTAGACAAAGGTTTATGCTGTGAAATGTAATCCAAAATGAAGCATCCCCATTCCTTCTTTTACAACATGAACAGAAGGGAACATTCAATGAAAGTGAATTGTCAAAGATGAGAGCCAAGTGGGTTCAGAGACCCTTCAGAGCAATGTGACCTTGTAGGGCTCCTGAGCTACGTGCCTCAGAGGAGTTGCAGAGTGCCAGTGGAGGCGCTGAGAACTACCGAACTCTAAAGGTTGTGGCAGAAAAGGGGATAGCATCTGTTATTCAGCACATTGTAGGACCTACAGTTTAGGGGAAAACATTAGTAGCCCTACCCACCACCCCAAAGGTGGAGCAGTGTTATTTATCAGAATGTCTTAGAAGGGAAAATCATTCATACTCTCCAATGATAAAAATATCTTGTAACAACATAATCAGTCTGTTCTTGCTTCTGCAGCCAGTAGCATTTATATGCCTGAAAGAAGGGATACTTATGAAAAGCACACTGTATAGTGCTTTGTTGCATATTAGTAACGCTTTCCACTTCATTGTTAGACTGGATTGAGCAGTCATAATACACAGGGTGCCATTGATGATGTCCTTTCTACCAGTAACATGGTCTTGCTGCAATTGCACGTCAGGGTAGGTGGAGTTACAGCTTTCTGGTTATGAAAAAGAGCTGAGATGCAGATTGAGACCCAAAGCTTCCTTCTGCAAAGATTCCCAGACATCAGCTTGCTTAGAAATTAATACAGACAAGTTAGAGAGTTAAATTTACTCGGGCGTTTAAAATTTCCCTCATGAATACAGTATTTGCCAATGTCTGCCACTCAGCATCTTTCATGGTCCTTTCAGCTCCTTAGGAAAAAAAAGGTAAGGAAGTAAAAAAAAAAATTCTCTTCAAGTATTTGGAATGCTTTCACATAAGGATTTGCCATTTCTTTAAAGACATGAAAGCTCTGCTAGCCTTTAATTCTGTATCTGAGATGCCCTGACCTGCAGCAGGGAACAGAGAGGATATATAATTACAATTATTTTTTTTTTGTTGTTAATATGGAGGTTCTCACCTGATGCCACTAGGCTGAAAATCGACCATGAAACATGTTAAAGAAGAAGTGTCAGTAAAGGATGTTTCTGATATAATATTAAGTGGAATTCCTTAGATTTAAAAGTATACTGGAAGGCAAAGCCATTAAGGAGGCTCTACAGCATTCAAATTGCTTGCCTTTTCTTCTTCATGTAGCTGATGCTATCCTGCTAGTCTCTGTGGGTATGGATCCATAGAGAACAGTGTAATAACTCTTCTTCCAGCTGACAATCTGGTATGTTTATGCTAGAACACTGAAGTGTGGCAGGTAACCCTATTTGCTGCTCTGCGTGTTAATTCTATTTAGCGATCAAATACGTGATGTACAAACATATAAAGAGTTCTAGCAGGATCTGACAGTTTCCCCTCACACTGGTGCCACTCGGTTCTGAACTAGAAGCAAATAGCCTGGTCCCGAGCATCCATGTAAGGGAAGGAAGGGAGGAAATGAAGTTCCAGTTACGTCTTGTTTGTTACGGCCTCAGCTTTGGGGCACTGCGCTTGCTGAAGTGCCAGCGTTTTGCCTACTCCCTTGCTCCAAGCTCGAGCAATTTCAGAGAGACAGATTGATAATGTGTATATTCTGAATATCAGACACAAGATAAATGACCTTTGTCATCCAAAAAGGCTAAATGGTATTTGACTTTCTTTTTTTAATAATTAAGAAGGGGAGAACGGTCTAGCAACAGCTGTCAGGGGAGGAAGAAACCAGACTGCACTTCTTGCAGGCGGGCAAGACGCTCCCCCGCGCAGTGCCCAGCTGCACAGCTCAGTCGTAATCTGGCTTCTGATGCTTCCTGAGAAAGGAGCACCATGACAAGCTTAACATGTGCTGTACATACAATAATTATGCCTTTGTCAGCTGGCATTACTTTAAAGAAGCTCTTGGGAAAAAAAATAATTGAGAGATTGAATAGAGGAGTATCTGATTGTGAACTGTAAGAAGGCAATTTAGAAATGCAGTAATAAAATGGTTGCTGCTGACTGGCTCTTGCTCACAGTGAATTGCCTCAAATATATTTGCCTCTTCAGATTGTAGTGTTTCCTCTAATTACATCGTTGCTGTGGAGAGACAGTAGTTCTTCATCAGATTGTTGAAATTGGGTCTAAGGACAACATGACGTAATGTTGTCTCCCTTACACTGAAAGAAGCCAGCTAGAAAAGATACCAGTTCCTTAATGCAGTTGCTCATTACCCCTTAAGAGAATGATTTTAGCTATATTGCTATGATGGTTGACTCTTCCATGCTCATGTCTCTCCTGTAGCATTAAATGGGCTTCAAGGCAAGGGAGAGTGTGATGAATATTTATTCTTTTTATTAATTTGAAACAGCACTAACTATAGGCAGATCAGCAAGAGACAGAGTGTATGTCTGAACTGCTGTGAAAAATGAAGAACACACGCCTTTGCCAAGTTCTTGTTCGTTGCTGTAGACAAGGATGTCTGGTTTTGAGGAGAGGTGCATGGTGAAAAGGAGGGGTTGAACTGGTTTTAATTCATGTTGTTTTCTTAAGCTGACCTCACTGTACTGTGCAAGCATAAGAGGCTTTGCAGTGTATGTAGGCCTTCTTTAGAGACACTTAGCTGGCAGCTGTTGACCTACAACTGGAGAGGGGAATGTGAGATTATATTTAATTTTTAGGTAATATAAGGTTAGGATGTTATGAGATGTCCCTGGGCTTGAAGAGCCTGAGCAGCTGATTACAGCGTTCTAATCGCAGTGTTGGCAGTGGTCTAGAAGGAGGAAATGGTACACAGTGTGTCCCCTGTATTAACGACCCCGTGAAAATCTCTGGCTAGATCATCTCCTCGATGAGACTGCAATTTTTGGAGATGTACCTCTGCTGCATCTTATCTGGTAGATGCATCACAGCTAAAGCACATGTGCTGTTAGCAATTTTCAGCTTCGCAGTGTAGTCCTAGATCACACTGCACTTTCTTTAGCATCTAATAGGCAAGGTGATGCCAGTGGCATATGCTTGAGGAGAAAAAAATTATTAGACCTCCACAGTTTTGTTTTCTAGATCTCTGGCATCCCTTGCACTCCAGGTGAGTTGGTTTTGGACAGGAGACTTTTGAGAGTGGTAATTGGTTTTCTTTAAAGGATGGAACAACTGCTGATGGGTTTTGGTAGACCTCTGCCTGTGCTGGAATTGCAGCAGTGATGCTACCGTGGCTTTCTTTGTGGCATTGCTGGTTCTTTGCATCACTTATTTCCTCAGGATACAGCAAATTCATACATTAATTTCCGTTAGTGCCCAAGCTATCCCAGTTGTAACTGGAATAAACCCAAAATTGAAAGTCTTTTAGGCTGGGGTCTGTGAAAGATGTGATTAATCCTGTGGCTATATTCTAGTATACTACTTACTGGACTATAATTTCTATATAAAGACAATGAAAAATAAGGGGAATGCTCAGGATAGAATAGTACATTATCTAAAAGGTCTTTACGAAATAAAAATACCAGGACCCACATCCAGGAACTTAATTCTCTTCACAGTATTTGGAAATCCTGTTCTCCCTCGTTTAGCAGGGAAGAACCATGCTGAGTAGCCTGAGCTGTTGCATCTGATTTATGTGCCATTTTTTGAGAGGGAACACATAGCAAACCTTAACTACAAACTTAGCAAGCAACCTAAACAAGATGTGTTCAAAGGTCCTAATTTTAGTGTTTTAGAGATCTACAATTTCAGTTCCGCAGACATAATTCCCTTGAGGGCTGCTATTTGAAGAAATGCTTTCTTAAAGTTTTCTCTGCTGTCACTCAGTGTTGCCTCCTGCCTTACCTCCAGTTCTCTAACCTGCCTGCATTTTCAGTGTCCCTTTTCCCTTTTTTTTAATCTCAGTTATTGAGTGAGACCTGCCACACAAAACACTGGCCACATACACAGATCTTTGTAAGGAGTGTTGCCTTTTGACAACTTTTTCTGCTACGGAAGAAGAATGTGCGCTGGGTTGCTGCTGTTGTTGCTAAGAGTGTGCTATGCCATGTTCTCAGATGGCAGTTATCCTATAAACCTGCCGTTCCCCACATTTAGCATCAACTGTCGTTAATTCTTAATAAAAACATTTTTTAAATTATTTTTATTTTAATTTTAATAACTAAAAATATTTATTGCAAAGCACTAGTAATTCCTAGAGCCTTCACGTTCTTGTCACCTGCCCTAGGGAGAGACCCCATGCTGTACAGAATCACTTCTCAACCACAAGACACCCTTCCTTTATTACTGCTATTGCTGTTCAGGGCCAATCTGTGTGAAGCTGCACTGGGGCTACGGAGGCACGTTTGAGGAAAATCTGTCTTTGGTAAGTCTGTACCTAATCCTTCGATGTGTTCTCTTGGAAACCACAACAGAGTCTGTCTTACTGATTTTTGATGGAAATCAGCATACAGGGAACTGGAGGCAGAAGTTTCAAAGGAGAAGCAGATAAAATAGAATGGTGTAGTTATTGCATTGGAAAACTTAATTTTCTGGGTTTTATGGGTTTGCCGTAGGCATGCTGTTTGTAGTAAGCTCAAATTACGACTTTTGGTTATTAATAGAAAAATGGATGAGTTAATTTTCCTAAAGCATCTTAAAGATAAGTATTTCATAAATGCTGCTTGTTATTAATAGTTTGTATTAAAAACTTGTCAGTTGTTCCCAAAATTAGTCTGCTAGTTTAAGCCTTTCAGTTCTGGTTATATATGTGTTTTATACATATCAGCAAAAAACGTTTGTATTGTCTTACTAATTTTGGTAACACTTTTTTTTCTTCACGGCAACTAGATACTTGAAGTCTCAACTTTAACTAACAAACTTTTCAGCTTAACTCCTTTTGCATCATAGCTTGAAGGTGTACCTGTGGTAGTAACTTCTAGTGAGAATACTTAGTGCAGCAGTACTGCCCTGCAGTAATAATTCTCCGTTTTAGAACAGCTGTTGGTATGTGTGGTGTACCATGTGCCATTCAGATATTATTTTCAATAAACATAAAGCTTTAAATATTTTTAATCCAACACGGGTTTTCTTAAGCTGGTGTAGAGTACTAGATGCAGGCTTCCATTGCTATTGCCACCATTACATTTAAATTACAAAGCCACTGAAATAAATTTATCCTAGTGAAATACTTGGGGTAGCTTGTGGTGCAGTTGATAAGTCTTCCATCCCTTTTGGGCAGATCCCAGTTTGAGCATCCTTCATTAAGAGGCTGTGAATGTATTTTTGACCGATGGCAGTGTGTTAGTTTTTAAATGCTTAATTTGCAATTGCAAATCAATGTCCCTTTCTAAGCACTGAGTCAGAGGCAGATCACTATGACTCAACTGTATTTGCGCTGCTATAAAAAGCATGTACTGAGAGTGCTCCGATAATTTTATGACCTTCTCCACAAATGGATAGTTTGCAAGGTGGTTGAGATCTTTAAGGATGGCTATGGCTTAGCTCATGTATGCATTAACAGCAATATTCTAATGTATCTTTCTCCACTGGTTCCTTTTCATTACACTGGAAAACAAGCTTTAGTTGCAGTACTTGATAAAGCTATATACCCTTCTTGCACTTCAGTTTAGAGGGGGAAAAAGTATGAGAGTCCTCAGACTGCCTAATGAAACCAAGGGAGAAACACAGTCATTAGTTGGAGTGGTGGTTGGCTCCTGACCCAACTCTTCCACTGTAAGAAAGCATTTGGTGCTCTTAGGAGACTTGCTTATTTCAGTGGGTAATGGTTCTGTTTATTGAGTTTGCGCAAATGCATTTGATTTAGTCAATTTAGGCCGTGCATTTAAGCAAATTACAAGTTAGGACTCGATCAGCAAGAGGTAAATTAGTTTGAATGCATATAAAAGGATCTCGCTGTGGGCAAATTTACAGTCAAACCATTACATGGAAATCATAATGTGCAGTACATGTCAGGTTTGATAAATGAAGCAGGACTGTAAAATTGCCCTTATCTTGAAGTGTGCTTGCATTTGGCCAGCTACAGAGCTGAAGTGCTGTTATGTCTGCTGTCTTGAACTGGCTCAGGAGAGAGAAATCTCTCCAAAGCTGGAATTACTAAATTTAAACAGTACGAGTTGAAGAATCCTTGCAAGTAAGCAAGCTACCCAGCTCTTCTTCCTCTGCTAAACTACCCAACTCTTCTTCCGCTGTTCCTTGGTCTTCTTGCCACCAGGACACTTGCCAAGTAGGTGCACAGAGTGCTGGTGCCTGTTAGGGAAAGGCATCACAGGAGAAACTTCGTGCACAAACACAAATGGGGAATTGCTGGCTAGGCCATGGCTCTACAGATAGGAAAGGACGAACTAGGTGGCCTTTTCAAGCCCTTTTAACGATGTGGGGGGGGGGCGGTGAGGTTTAATTGTTCGGGGTTTTCTTTGCTGCAAGACTTTCCTCTAGAGCTAGACCTAGCCACATCTCTTTTGAGACCACGGTACCAGAAAAGACTTATTTTGCTTTCTTGCCCCAAATGAACCACATAAGAAGTGGTAGCAAAAGTTGGGTAGCCAAACAATTTTTGGTGTTGTAACAAAGAATTAAAAAAATCAGAAAATACAGCATCTCTGTAAAGAAAGAAACATTGTTGTTACTAATGTAGTGATAATATTCTGATAATTATAGAGAGAGTATCAGTGCAAAATAACTAACTCTCACTGAAAGCTGACAGTTGTTATATACCACAAAGCAGGATATTACAAAGATGTCATGCCATGAAGTAAAATAAAAAATAGTTTATCAAAACTGCCATGGAGAAATGCCAGTGAAACGATAAAAATTTTTAATTTCAAAAATGTTTGGTGGGGAGAACATGAACTAGCCAGCCACGGTAAACTGAGTTCTTCACCTGTTCTAGTACTTTTAACAGTTGCCAAGTAGCAGTGACATCAATGTCTTTTATAGAATCACATTTTAGAGAATTCACAACCCAATGTGCCACTGCTAATGGGTGTTTGAGAGCACACTGCTACTGCAGTTAAGTATGTAAAACTGCGTGGAGGCTTAAACCAGCATATGCCTCATAGACAGCATATACAAAGGTGTGATTGTGCATTGCGGCCATGCTTGCCTTAGTCTTGCACGGAATTTTTTAGCAGCTTGCAAACTTGGCCTTAGAGCTATGAAATGAATGAACATTGGACTTACTGGACCTCTTTAAACCTTACCTTACCATGTTTAAAGTGGCTATGTTGGATTTTGGTCAATGATCACTGCTTAATCCTTTTTTAATATAAGTGGAATGCAGCACTGTGGTCTTTAGTCTGTATTTTCAAGCATAATGTCTGGATACAGGGTTTTATTCTTCTGTTATCCCTTTATAGGATGGACACTAAGCAACTTAGTAGTGTGAGAAGCAGTGTTTAATTTTCCGGTCCATAATAATTTAGAACCCCTCCCAAGAAAAAATCTCTGGAGCACTGTTGGAAAATGTACTATACCCACAACCATTAAGCTGCTTGTTGAATAGTAGTAATCTTCAGGAGAGTCAAAAGTATACAGACGCATTGAGTAGAATTTTATATTACTTTTTTTTAATATACTTTCATTTACATGAGTGTCCTGGTTTCAGCTGGGATAGAGTTAATTTTCCTCTTAGTAGCTGGTGCAGTGCTGTGTTTTGCATTTGGTGTAAGAACAGTGTTGATAGCACACTGATGCTTTTGGTTGTTCCTGGGTGATGTTTATACTAAGTCAAGGACTTTTCAATTTCTCAGGCTCTGCTAGTGAGAGGGCTGGAGGGGCATGGAAAATTGGGAGGGGACACAGCCGGGACAGCTGACCCAAACTAACCAAAGGGATATTCCATACCATATGATGTCATGCTGAGTATATAAGCTGGGGGAAGGAGAAAGAGGAGGAGACATTTGGCATTATGGCGTTTGTCTTCCCAAATAACTGAACTTGGGCTGAACACCTGCCTGCCCATGGGAAGTGGTGAATGAATTCCTTCTTTTGCTTTGCTTGCGTGTACAGCTTTGGCTTTACCTATTAAACTGTCTTTATGTCAAACCATGATTTTTCTCACTTTTACTTGCCTGATCCTCTCCCCCATCCCACTGTGGGGGGAGTGAGCAGCAGCCACTCGGTGCTTGGCTGCTGGCCGGGGTTAAACCACCACAATAAGAAAAGCCAGAAACACAAAATGGCTCACAGTGCTTCATCTGGCCCTGGTGCAGATTTGCAGATCAAGTACTCCCATCTGTAGTGACCCTTTTCTCTGCCTTGTTATAATGGCATTCCTGACCTGCTTTTTTCCTTCTCAGAGCTATCCACTTGGCTGTATGAATGTGTAATCTCATATATAGACGTGATTTCAGTGTTTTGCATGTTGTGACCTTTTCCTTCAGTATGCACTGGCTGCATGCAACATCAGGTGAAAGCTGGGTTTTCTAATTTAGGGCAACCCACTGTTGCAAGTAGTTTTCGTCTGGGGAGTTTGTTCTTCTGTACAGATGTTCATGACCTGGAGGAGATGCAATACAGTATTAGTAGTACCCTGGCCTTCTGACCTTGAAACTTCCCACAAGATAGTGGTTTTGTAACAGTAGTCAGAAGTTACTTAGATTTTTCCTACTTGCCTCAGTATCAGTGAATTCTTAACCAATTTGATCAGCTATTCCAGCGAAATTGACCCCTTTTGTTAAACCTTCTATTACTTAATGAGGAGATATGTCAAGCTTGTCAAAATGGGCTGAACAGTAGCAATAACATATTAACAGAAAAAAATGGGCTAGAGGGAATACATATGTAAGGTTAATTTCTCAAAATGCTCCAGCTCTGTGACAAAAATCTAAGTGGTTGTGCTTGCATCTCAGGTTTACTGGGGAGGTGTGAGGTTTTTTATTTGGTTGGATTTTTGCGTTTTGGTTTGGTTTGGTTTTGTTTGTTTTGTTTGTTTGTTTTTGTGGAAAAGAAACTAGTTAGTAATGTCTACTGTTACCTAGATCTGGAATTTTTAAACTAAGCTGAGATTCTGCTGTATTCAGTCATGAGTAACCCTAACACTGGGTGCCCTAGTGAATTGCAGCAGAGCTACCAAGTCCACTTGAGTAGAAAGGTTTTACCAGTGACATGAAATGAAACACAACACCCAGGGTAATAGCAGGCCTGTTTGCAGCTTCTGGAGTGACCACAGTTGCTGCTTGTTGCTTGCTGGCACAGTCTGTGCATGCAGCCCTGCTGTCTCAGTTGATGGATCAGGCTTACAGTTTGGATTCTGGGCAGCAGGAGCCAGAAGAGCTCTGGAGGTGGCATTCGCAGATAAGGTGAATGAGAGCCTGTTGTTTCCTCTGGTCGTTGGTAGTAAAAACTGTAGTCTGATGGGTATATCAATAACAGATTGACATGACATCATTTGTTTCCAAGCAGCCGTATTTCTTTCCAGCTGAAGATTTACTCCCTCCTCAGTTGTAGGACTTAGTTGTCCACAAGGCAGAGAAAGAAAAAGCCAAGAAAAAAATAAGAGGAGTGATGACTTTCCTTCAAGCAAATTTAACAGAAAAATAGATTTCTTAAAAGACAAATGAAATTGAGGTGTTGCTTCAACAGGTGCTAAATAAGAAATACCAGAATAACTTGTAGTATTTGCATCCTTCCTGAATCTTCAGGTGGGGCAAAAAACTGATACAAACTGTAAAGGTATCAGTCTGTGCTGGTTTAGGCCTGTCTACACCTCCAGGCATCTCAGTGCTTAAGAAGACTCTAATTTCCAGTCATTCAGAGTTCTGGAGGAGAGGGCCCTGATGTATTCCACTCAACCTTATGTCCCTGTGGGACTTGGGAGCCTATGTCGCTCTGTGTGCTGTGTTCCTTCAGTGCAGAAAAATGGTTCGTATGGTCGTTCCTCTCCCAGAGAACTATTCTGTTGGCATGAAACTCGGTGAAAGAGTGAGGCCTTTGGCTGTTTAAATCAAATTCATGTTATATGGCAGTATGGAAACATAATGAAGAAAACCACATGAAATTTCACTGCTCTAGGGCCTCAACTGCCAGTCATCCTTCCTTGCTCATGCCAGCTAGAAGTTGTCAAATTATGATTAGAAGGGGAGGTGACACAGCAGATTATATTCAGCTTTGCAGAATATTTCATAATAATGTATGTCATAAAAGTTAGTCTTTGAAACTCTAGACATCTACTTTCATTATTATTGTTATTACATAGTGTTGGATGAAGATGGAGCTAGCAGAAAGCAGTTTAGCTTTGTGCTCAGACATCCTTTTGAAAAAGAAGGGAAAAAGGTGTAGACGACCAGCTTGCAGATATGTGATTAATAGGCAGCCAATCTGTTGTTTAGCTTGAAATTTATACAAAATAGGTGAATATCTATAGTGAAGAACAGGAGACAGTCTGAAAGGCAGAGGATGTTACAGACAGTGGGTGGAACGTGGCCTTGGGGTAAGACAGACACCATAAATACGTCAAGCTGGGGTATAACAAGATAAGCTGAAGGAGAACCAAATGTTTAATGAAACCAAACAGAAAACTACTGGAACTGTGTCTGAACTACCTTAATTAGCATACTAAAAGATCCACCTTCAAGCAAAGGAAGCTCCCTACTAACAAAGCCTCCTCCCCACAGAACATGCCCAGTGAAAAAAGTGTACCTTTAAATGGAGATGAGACTTGTAAGAACCAGTGAGAATTAAGTGTGACTAAACATAATTGTAAACATTTTTTCAAAGCGTATAAAGTGTTTTACTATGTGTTGAGAGGTGTGTTAGCTTTGTGGATTTACCACCCATCACCCACCTCTGCGCAGGCATGCAATAAATGCTATCTGGGCTCTGTGTGTGAGATTGGATCTTTGCACACCAGGTAATGAACTCTGTGAGGAAAGTGAAGGAGATGACTGTAGCATTAGGAAAGTTTTGTGTAGTTCTCTTCAAAATAAGTAACTCCGTAGCCAAGTGAAAATTGTGAGACTGTCAGATTTGGGCTAAAGGTTCTGATGTTGGTCCCGCTGGGAGCATGAAAACTGTAAGAGCACTGACTGTTAGGGATTTTTCCCTAGGATTCTCTTTCATTGCTTAAACTAGATATTTTAAGTTTCGGAAATGCTGTCATTTTATGCTATGTTGTCCACTACACTTCAAAAGCAAAGGTTTGGTTTTGGAGTTGAAATAGATGCATCATACTGGGAATTATCTGGGACTTCAGGTACATGAAGGAATTATTTGTACTTTCAAGTATGAAGAATAACAACATAGAAATATATCAACTGAATAATTTGGGGATTTATTTCAGTTCTGTTGCATGACATATCAGCAGTATATTTAAGGAATTATTTTGAAGAAATGTCTGGATGGTTTTGTGTCTAGTCATGAAGCATGAAACAATAAAAGTGATGTTTCTTCCTACACGTCTACACCAGAAGTTCAGCTTAGATGTATGCTGTAAGACTTGATGGATATCTGAAGAACTGGTAGGGTTTTCTTATTAGGAAATGCAGATGATACAAAGAAAAACATATTTAAGGTTAAAAATCTAGTGGTCTAGCAATGGTTTCTTATTAAATTGCTCTGAAAATAACATTTTTCATTGCATAGGGTATATTCAGAAGAGTTTTATAGGCTTTCATAAAATCTTAAGACAGCTGAAAAATTCAAGGTCGTCTTTAAAGGTTTAAAACCTGGTGTGTATGTGGGGATGGGGAGCTTTTGTGGGTCCTTCAGTATATGCGTTCTTGTGAAAGGTATGGCATACATATTTTCTTGTTGATCAGAAACAGGTCAGTGAAAAATTTTACTTCCATCTACTGAGAAAACCTCTCGGCAGATATCTGAGATCTCCCAGAAGCCCCATAGGTGAACAAGGGAAGGCTGGACCTGGCATTCCTGGTGGTTTCTATGTTAAAAGAGAGACAGGAAGAATGGTTTGGATTTTTAAGCATTTTGAGGTTTTCTTGTGCGTTCTAAAGAAAAATACCAGCTAAATGTTTTTCCCTTTATAAGCTTCTATAAAAAGCTGGAAGTATAATTTGATAGGAAAAAAAAAAAAGTAAATTACTCTTAACAAAGAGTCTTAAGTTGAAAAGTGGTTGTATTTAAAATAGAGAGCACAACTTCTTTCATTTTGTTCTTTTTTTTTTCCTGATCTCTCCTGATTTTTCCTGTTCAGAGTGAATGTTCATCATAAATGCCTAAAAATGACCTCAGTCAACAGGGACAATCTTAAACACAATTTTTAAAACACCTGGATGTGAAATTTTTAGTTTTGAAGTTCAGCAGCAAAAAAAAAAAATAAAAAAATGTGTGTGCAAAAAAAAAAAGGGCAGTAAAAACTTCTGTATACAAAAAATCCAGCAGAGTAAGAGTTCAAATGGTTGTGTTCTGTAGATGTGTATTAGTTTGCAGTCTCCAGTTGGGAAGATATGATGTTGTTCCTGGCAGTCAGCAGTGATGTAATCTCTAGCATTTGTACATGGCTCTGAAGCTGACAACCTACTAGTTTCAAGCAATTTTAGCCTTTATCTGGAGTTTACAAATCAATGAATCTGTTGTATGGCAAAAGGTAGTAATAGGGAGCTGGGATCATTCCCAGATGTTCTGCCAGATCTTCAAAGGCAGAAAGCTTTACTAACAGTACTTGGTTCATCCACTCACTGATCTATGAAAACAAATAAGGCAGGTTTTTCTGTTTCCTTTTAGCTTGGGTATTTGCTGAAGTAGCTTGTTTCAGCCAACTGAATTTATTTCCTTTTGCAGAAGACAGCAGCTGGTTGGTTTTTCCACTCAAAAGTTCAAGAAATCTAATAATGTGCATTGTTTCATTGTTCTTGCTCTGTCCCACACATTCCTGGAAGGCCATGAAAAGGAGAAATAATTCAACAGAGCAAAGAATATAAAGGCCTCTCTTTTTCTTTCTTTCTTTTTTTTCCCGCTATATTCCTTTCCATTTCTTTTATGCAGAAATTCCATATTTGTTTCGAAGGCAAAGACATCTTTATGTGAAAGATCATTGCTGATGCAGCACTGAGCAGAGCAGTGGCATTTTCCTGCCCATGAGGCAGGGCGAGGTATTAACTCATGGCCTCTAGTCACAGTTTGAATTTCCCTTGCTTTTTCAAAGGCAAATGCATGCTTTACTCATTCTTAGCACTTTGCACGTGGGTAACATTGCACAGCCGTTAACTCTTTGTTAATATTAGAGGGCCAGTTGCAACTGAAACCTAGAATACTTGCTGAAGTCAAGTTACTTCAGGGCTTCACAGGAGTTAAGATAGTTTTTCTTCAGGAGTATCTGATCAGTTGTAGACTGCCATTTTGCCAATTGATGGGGTCAGTAGATAGCACGCAGACACCAATGAAAAAATAACTTTACTGTTTGTTTCAAATTAATATAGAAAATGAGGCAATATGCACATAGAAAAGGATTATCTTACGATACCCTAATTCAAGTAACAAAACAAATAAGCTAGGTAATGCACCTAGTCGTTACTACTTAAGGTTAGCTAGAGTGAGTAAGAAAAATACATCACCAATTGCCCTAATATGTTACAATCATCCAGATCCGCAATCACTGGGGAGTACCTATCGCAGTAAGGATTTGGAGAGCCTGTCCCGGCAGCTGGGAGGTCCTACACAGGGCGTCCCCTCATAGGGGAGATCTCCAAAATCACTACAAGAGGGCCCAGCCTGTACACAGTTGAACAAGCACCTTGCATAATTTCAAAGGTGGAAGCATCTGGAGTAATTTCCCCACCCCCCACCCCGCCATGCCCATTGGATTCCATCCCAAGCCTGGCCAGGGCTCAGGGAGGAGCCCAAAAGAGGCATTTTTAACTACTACAAAACTGACTACATATGTAACTAAAATGTCTGGTCAAACCCTAGGGCGGGTGTCACAAGACAAGATAATTTCAAGTACGGAAGTATCTGGAAGGTCCTGTGACATGCTTAGACTACTTCCTTTTCTTGCTGATTATCATTATTTCAAAATGGCAATCATGAGCTTAATATACCAAAGTAGCAAAGCTAACATCATATACGCTTAGGCAGATGGTTAGGTTGTTGAATTCACCTAAAATGTCACCTTTACTCAGGGCCTTTATTCAGGCCTTCAACTCCCCAAATCATTAGAGTGGCAATACACATATTTATTACCATCTCTTTAATGCAGTTTCCCAGTGTAAAGATGTTTTTTTCCGTGGCAGTTTAGCGTAACATTGTATGCCAAAGAGGCCTTTTGTAAAATATGAAGCACTCCTGCAGAATTGCTCTCTGGCAGCACAAATTTTGCAGCCAGCCTTTTTTAAAGTAATTTCAGAAATTCTGAAAAAGGGTATTGAAGGCTCACTGTAGGCAGAAGAAAAAAACTTCAAAACTGCTTTTCTTTTAATTGTGTGGTTGTGTTACCTCACTGCTAATTTTTTGTTCTGTTTTCTCTTTTGTGTGGGTGGTTGGTTTTACATTTGTATGGTAGATGTTCTCCATGTCCAAGCGCAATCTTTGCAAAAGTAGCGTTTATCAATTTGAAACAATCCATAGAAAAGATAATCCACACTTCACTGATGATTTCATAGTCCTCTAGAATATACAAGGCACTGAGAAAAATCACCAGGATTTGACATTTTAGTAAGAATCTAGGAAGCAACTTTCCTCTCCCCATTTAGGTTTAAACTGCTATCCACAGAGCACTCAAAATTTAATTTAAGGAATGTCTGGGATGGCTTCTGCATTCAGAATTCCTCACAAACTGACAGCATCAAGCAGAAGCAGTAGAGTCTAACTTTGGAAGCTGCTTTTACATTAAAGATTTAATTAAATAAGATGACAGTAGAGATCAGTGACATGTGCAATGCTAATAATCTCTGGGAATCTCCTGCTTCACCTCCATTCTGGTCCAATGCAGTAGTATCAGATTTAATCTTCCTTTAGAAACTTGGTTTGTGAATTTTGCTGTGTGTAACTTCAGTATCACGTGTAGTTGGAGAGAGGCAGTATCAAAATTTATTTATTAAGGATCATTTAGAATCATATTTCCAGGTAAGTGTGATACAATGCTGTAGTTGCTTCATAAACCTTTGTTCCAGCGTCCAGCATATAAAACCTAACTTCTAGCTTTAGGTTGGCTGTTTCCTTAGGGCCAGCTACTGTTTAGGCTTTCTAGTTCTTGTATGTAGCTACTAACCACATAAGGAATTGTTTAGCTTAGTCAAGGAATGTGTTAGGTGATAAGAGAGGGTCATCCTAGTCAAGGAATGTGTTAGGTGATAAGAGAGGGTCTGCAGCAGAAAAAGCAGCTCGAGCTGGTTCTGGGGTTTGTGAAGGAGTGCCAAGTAAGGGATATCGGCAAGAACTATATCCCTTATAAATTACAATATATAACATTAAATATATTTTACATATATTAACATACACTAATAACATTATTTATTATTAATATATAATGAAGAGGAGTGAAGAAGAGATAACTATCATCAAACTGTCAGGATGACCACCTAGAGGTATAACTGCCCAGGCACAAAAGTACATTGTAATATTAATGAAGGTCCCAGGAAGACTCATATGTATGCAAATAATTCTGAGAAAGGTAATGAATGGCTATGTAACATCAAATGGGACCTGTGAAATAGCTGGAGATGCACGTTAGGTGGAGCGATCCCCAGTGCATCCGGCACTGCAATAAATAATGCCTGCTTCTTAATACTACAGTAGTGTTAAGGCGTTTTATTCCCAAATTTTGGTGACAGTTTTTGGTGACCCAGGTGGGACCTCGCCTCTGAGCCTCAATGACTCTGAGATTGACCAGTCTCCAGCTGGCATCGAGGAATCTCTTGGGGAGCGTCTCAACCACAGGCCATTCAGGGCTCAGGGCAAGATCCCTGGGTGAGTACCTCTAAGGCTTATTTTTCATTCTTTTTCTTCCGATTCTGGTTCGGGTTATTCGAGTATGGAGATTGAGTCTCCAGCAGGGTTCGGGCCCTGTGGTAAGCTTACTGTCCATAAGAGGTTTGAGTCTAGGACTGGTCACCAGGACCAAAAGGAGAATTAAGCTCTTGTCTGGCTGTTTTCTTTCTATTATGTTCTATCATTATTTTGTTGTTGTGTGAGATTGTGGTAAGATCAGACCAAATTGTATGGGCATAATTCAACTCCATTATCTAAAAATGGGAGCAAAAGAGTCAAAATCAGCAGAGGATATTCCGAATTTGCCCCTTAAATGTCTGTTGAAGAACTGGAGGCGTGTTGACGGAGATCCATTAGCGAAAGAGAAGTTAATACAATTTTGTAATCAATGGTGGCTGTTATGTACACTTGATGAAAGGGACAAATGGCCAGAAAATGGCACTTTGAATGACAATACCATTCTGCAATTGCTGTTGTTTTGTAAAAGGGAAAATAAGTGAAGTGCTGTATGTAGATTTATGCCTTTTCCTCAGAATTCAGAAGGGGTGTTTGCATACCCCATCGGACTCTTTAGTAATGGCATTAGAAAAGAATAAGGAAAGAAAATTGAAAAGGTGTTACTTTGCCTGTAGTATTGGACAGAGGTGTTTGAAGTACAAAGAACAGAATGAAAAGGATGATGTGGAATTGATGGTAGCCCTGGAAGTGGGAGGCTTGGGAATAGACAGTCTGTTTCTGGAGATCAAGGGGAAAGGGGACCCCGGGCAGGGGGACAAGAGGCTGGGCATGGCAGGGACAGCCCAGTGGCTGGATGGGCAAGGGGGAGGCAGGCTAAGTTGTTGAGGCAAGAACCTTTGTGTGACAGGGAAAGGATGAAGATCCAGAAAGGGTACCTGAGGAAGTGGAAAAAGTGGTAATCCCTCTTGTATGGGCCGGTGGAATCCCAGGACACTCTCAACAAGCATTATCTGTAAGTGTTATATTGAAGCCAGGATCAAAACTGGTATGACAAAAACAATATCCCTTAAAATTAGAAGCAAGGAAAGGAACCAAGAAATTAATAGATGATTTTAAGGCATTTGGATTATTAATAGAATGTATGTTGGAATATAATATCCCTATTTTACCAGTCAGGACACCTGGGACAGGTAAGTATAAACTAGTGCAAGACCTACAGGCTATTAATTCAATCACTCAGGATATCCACCCTGTAGTTACTAACCCCTATACTTCGTTAATGAAATACCAGGCCAAGTTATAGCCAGGCTGATCTCAAATTGGCATTTTATTTAAAGGCAAAAGAAAATTACTATGGTTGGCTTGTAAATGCACAAAACCAAGCAATAATTCCTCCACACTTAATGACACAAATAGTAAAAGAAAATCATCAGCAAACTCATTGGGGAATAGAATCAATGCGAGCTAGCCTAAGACCCCAAGTAATTAGTGCAAGAATGACTAAAATAGTGAAGTCAGTTACTGAAAAAAGTCCAACATGTTTGAAAAATAACCCCCTGAATATAAAGCCCACCCCCAGGTATAACAGAAAGAGGGAATTAGGGAATTCCCCAGTAGATTATTGGCAGATTGATTTTTCAGAATTACTTTGACCGCAAGGGTACTGATACCTTCTAGTATTAGTTGATACCTTATTGGGATGGCCCAAAGCTTTTCCCTGTTGTACTGATAAAACAAGAGAAGTAACCAAAAATTTGTTAAAATAAATTATTCCTAGGTTGAGGGTACGAATAGGAATGTTCTCAGACAGGGGACATCATTCTGTAGAAGAAATACTTCAACTATTAAGTAAAATTTTAGGAATAGGCTGGGATTTACATACCCCTTGGTGACCCTAGTCAAGTGGAAGGGTAGAAAGAGTGAATCAAACCTTGAAGAGGCAATTAAGCAAACTTTGCCAAGAAGCATCCTTAAAATAGCCACAGGCACTATCATTAGCCCTGCTTTGGGTGCAGATGCAGCTGTGAACTAACTAAAGGTTAGTCCTTATGAACTTACATTTGGAAGACCCTATCAGGTAACCACTTTTCCGGGTGCAATGGAACAGATGGGGAAAAAATGACATTAATGAATATTTAACCTCCCTAGGACAAACTCTCAAAGAGCATATTGACATCACTGAGCCTTTGACTCTCAACACACCAGTGCATCCACATCAACTGGGAGACCAAGTATATATAAAGACTTGGAGTTCTGAACCTCTCCAGGAGAAGTGGAAGGGACTGTATCAGGTACTCTTGACAACACAAACCTCATGAAAGTAAATGGATTAAATCCATGGATCCATTATACCTGGGTCAAAAAGGCCCCCCCTTCCGAATGGTGGACACTAGAGCAAGTGACACCATTGAAACTTAAGTCGACCACTTGGAGGCATAACTGCCCAGGTGTAAAAAGATTATAATATTAATGATGGTCCTGGAAAGACTCACATATATGCAAATACTTCCAAGAAATGTAATGAATATGTATAGCTATGTAACATCAAATGAGACCTGTGAAATAGTTGGAGATGCACGTTAGGTGGAGCGATCCCTCGTGCATCCTGCGCCGCAGTAAATAACGCCTGCTTCTTAATACTACATTGGTGTTAAGGAGTTTTATTCCCAAATTTTGGCAACAAGTGATAGAACCTTGTTCTGCACCTTCCATTAGAGACTACATCTCCCAACATCACCTCTCTTAAAATGCGGTGCTGCTCAAATGACATAGCAGGGATTTTAGGTGCAACATATTTTCTTTAATAATGCCAAATAAATTGAGCAAGTAGTACCGTTTTCTTTCGCTGCACTTGGTTGCATGGCTGTAGCATGAGAGCAGCCATGTAGACTACATAAGATTTTGAATTGAAATATTATGGTCACAAGAATTTTATAAAGCTCTTGGAAGTGATCGAAGAAAACTTTTTTGAAGCAAGGTAATGTGCCCGTTTGTACTGAAGGACAGAGTTGTGCTTGCACACAAGTGCACTGTGTTTAAAATGGTAAAGGAACACAAGTTTACAGATCTACCTCACCAAAAGCACTTAGGGAACACTTCAGGGAGTTGGACTTGATGATCCTTACGGATCCCTTCCAACCTAAGATAATTCTTTGATTCTAAGTTCTGTAGTAAAGGAACACCCTGCATAATCAGAAGAATGATGAAACATTTCCATTTCAGGCTATAAGAGACAGATAAAAATTATTGCTCTACTCCCTTAATGGAGCGGGGGGAAAGGGTTACTTCTTGCATTCTTGGGAGGTACCTTGAAATAGCCATTTGAATATACCACAAACACTACGGAATTTTTTTGCATAAAGATATTTTATTATGATTGCAATGTATATATAGATATTTTTTTCTTTTTTAATCTGAGGTGCTTATATAAACAGACCCATATCAGCTGCATGACAGTTAGTTTGCAGGACATGACAGCGGTTGAACACCCTTCAGCTCCAAAGCTTTGCTGAAATTAATCTCTTGAGGTTTAGCAGTGCCCTTGGTGAGCTTCAGAAATCGAATACATCCTTTAAGACGGATATTTGTGGTCAGCCCAAACTGGGTCACACCATCTGAAGGAGGCAAAAAAAAAAGGCAAAAGGAATTAAGTATCAACTCAAACTACCCTAAGTTTGTTCTTTGACAGTCCTGCAGGAGATGTCCTCAGCAATATATTTAGATGTTTTATTTGCTGTATATCTTCTTCATTTAAAAAATGGTAAACATTATGAGTGAATGTGATAAATGCTTATGTTAGGGCAACAATCAAGTTTTCTTTCCTTTTTCTGTCCTAGCATGACAGTGGCAGAAACTGAACGCATTTAAACTGTCACTGTAAACCATGTAACTCAGTAACATGGCATAAAGGAAATGAAGGAAAATAGCAGCTTGTTACCTCAATGTTACATCATAGTGTATGATGCATACGTGCTAGCCCTGCAAATCTCCAACTTCTCAAGCTATTTATCCACAGAATAACAGAGAAAAAAAAAAGGCCAAAATGGATGCAATTCTCAGCTCTAACATCATGAGAAAGCCAGTTCCTCGGCAGGGACTTCAGGTGTCATTTAAATAAGAGTTTTGAGTTTTCAAGCATTCTGACTTTTTTCCTTGCTGATAGTAAAGCCAGGGATTTGAGTATCTCTCTTCCACTAAAGGAGGGGATAGAAGTGAGGGTTGGTTTGACTGGGAAGCTGGAAATATTTCTCAACTACTTGAAATTCATTGCTCAATTTGTTTCTCTATGTTCTTCCAAGTGAAAAAGTAGCTACAGGGATGTACTCTGATACAAATCTGTGTGACTGATAAAGTAAGGATTGCAGAAAGAACTTTATACCTGTAGAGGACTGACTGGCCATAGCATTATGCTGGTTCACAGAGGATGAGATGGCTGAATCCATCTGTCCATCCTTGCAGAAGCAAGAATGATAGTAGGAGATAAGAAATGGCTTTTATGGGTAGCTAGGAACTTATATCCTTGCTCATGCTTTGGTGGTGAAAAGTTTCTCTCCACAGGAAATTCTCCACCAGCTAATTCTAGCTGGTTTGCAACTGTTTTGCACTGTTTATGCAGTCAGGAGAACCTTCAAGAGGACTGGAAAATACAAATGCTTATTAATTTTACATAATTCCATGATACTATGTTTTAAACTTGTGATGAGGCTGTCTAGGTATTGGGAATGTTAAAACAAATCTTGGATGAGCTAGACTAGACAGCAAAAGAAGTGTGAGGTGTTTGAATATGCATGTAGGTTTATTAAATGAATTCATAACTTGCCATGTGGCTGAACTCAGGAATATCACTTCAGCATGACGTAAGTGTAGGCTTGTTTTGTACAGACTGTAGTGTTACTTCCATTTGTTTCTCTTGCTATATTCCTCTTGACATACAGTCCAGGATGAGATAGTAACTCCATCTGCAGTGTTTCTTTATTGCTAGCTCCTATGCTACAATCCTGTTTTGTTATAAAAATGCTGCCACAAAGCTGTTTTCCTTCTGGCACAAAGTAGTTGGTCCCTATCAATAGTCACTGTGACTGAGGAACAGCTCTCATCTCAGTATTAAGAACATTTTTGAAAATATTCTGAAGCTTGAGAAAGAAGGCTTTTTGGATGCACTGTATCACGCACTAGAACAGGGGGGAAAAGCAACTTCCAAAAAATAATTTAGGAATTAACTGAAGAGGCATCTTGCCATTGACCCCCATATGCACTAGAGCAGACACATACTGCAAACATATTTAGCTTTTTTGTTTGCAAATTAGAGGGAAACTATTGTTTATAAATGCAAAAAAATTGGAACTTTTCAAACAACTGTGTTTTCAGAAAGTAAACTGCTGCTAGATAAACTTATTGTCTGTGAACAGATGGATACCAGCATTCGTTACCAGCTTAGTGGAAGATGAAGCTAGCTGCGGAGCTCAGCTCAGTTCTGGATCCTGTTAATTTACCTCTGCGTGAAGCAAGTTCTGTCGAGGGCTTCCAGAATACTGACTAGCAAATTTTAAATATTTTTTTCCTTTAAAAACCACCAGACCACAAGCAAAGATATTAATCAGGAAGAGAAAGTATCCTCTCACCTCTCTGTGCAAGCTTTTGTCCAGAGTCTTCAGTTCCTCAGGTTTTGCAGGCTGATTTACACACACAGTTCCTTGCTCCACCAAGGGCATGTATGCATTCTTTAATTAAATTTAAATTTGCCAAATGCCGTTACTATTAGGCTGTTACTAAACAAAATTTGAAGAGGGAGGCTGGCTGTGTGTGGGCAGCAGAAGGCAGAATGCCTGCTCCTCTGTGACAGTGCTTACATTTGAAACTTGGCAGGGGGATCTGTGGGTCCCTTGGTGCTGTAGAACTTTTTGTTCTGAAATGCAGCTGGACACAGAAACAAGCATCCGTGCCAACTGATACAAACTTGGACAGTGTTACTCATCATCTTTAGCATACTAGTCCTAATTGCAATTAAGACATTACCAAGGCAGTGTTGCCAGAGCAAGTAAAGCATCATTTGTGTGTTAAATGCTCACCAGGATATCCTCCAACGAAGACAGGGTCGTTCGTGTCTGCTGAGGTTGAGGCCCTGTTTGGGCTGTTACTGTCCACCTGTCTGTCGTCTACAGTCAGCTCTAAACGGTGTTTGATCTTGTTTGCACGAACCTTGTGCCAGTGTCCATCACACAAGCTGCCTGGTGCATCGGGCTCATAGACAGCAGAGAAACGGCCTGCACCATTGTCAACGTGAAACATCACCTGAAAAGCATGACATGGAAGTCATGTAGTTCTCAAAACAGTTCTACAGTTTTTTTGTTGTGGTTTTATTTTTTTTAAATTTTTATTTAAAGTCAACATTCTCTGACTGCACACACTAAAGCTAATTCAATACCAGACACAGACTCCCTGTCCCTCTGGGATCTGGGTTATGTAACTGACATAAACACTAGTGGAAATATGCATAATTGTTTTATATGTTGTCATTTTTCAATTTTTTTGTCTTCATTTTGGGGTGTTTCACACCCCCACCCCAAGCTCTTTATAGTGGTAGATTACTGACTGGTTTTCCAGGCTCTGAAATAAAAGTTACACACAAGAAACTAGTATTATTAATGACAAAGCCTTTCCTCAAAACTTTTCATATTCTCACCAATTTAGGTCCTGATGTTGCTGATTTAGGAATTGCAACTGTTATAGAATCTTTCAAAATATCTTTGTAAAAGCGTAAGAGCCTCTGATGTAGGGAAAGTGGCAAGTGCTGCATAAAGGACAGCCCCGATATTGACTGAGACGCCTTGAGATTGGGGTAGTAAGCTTGCATTTAAACTACCTGTGCTTTCTAAAACCAGTTTATGAAGAGCCAAAAATGTTTTGCTACTCACTTTTCCATCTACTAATTCGATGCCAAGCCCATCCATTTTCTGGCTGCTGACTCCTAGGAGAACACCGTTCATTCGTGTTGTACGGAATTCGAATTCCACAAGCAGGTCTGTTCCCACTTTGTATGCACCAACTTGGAGAGAAAAGGGGAAGCACGATAAAATTAAGAAAAGCATTTAATACATTATTCCTAATAATCACACAAAATGTGTTGCCAGTAATACAAGGTAACTAACTCAGCATTATTAATGCACTCCATTTCCATGTGAAATCATATGAGTAACTGTTATGGTGGCTGTGCTTAGAGTGAGACCTTGCTAGAAAATCACATAGTCCATCCCTAGGCAAGATAACTAAAAATGATCAGTGAGAGTTTTAAGTATCTCACTTTGCCTCCAGTCAACCGGACTTAGGTAGCACTGGAAGTTTTTGAAAGCAGCATCTCCTCTTCTTCTGTTCTTTGCTATCAACAGAATTGCTGTTCATTACCTGCTTTGGCAAAACCTGTTCCATCGAAGTATGCTCCTTTCTGTGTAGTGACAAAGCATTTTCCAACATTGAAGCTGGAAGTTGGATTATCCAGGTCAACAGGTGATTCTGTCATTTTAAAACTTCTGATGCAGCCATCGATGCTATAGGTGACCTGCAGGCAATATTTCAAACAAAATGTATAACTGTGCAAAGCAAGCTGAAATGCTCAGCATAAAGACCTAAAGTACGTCAGCAAGAATTACCTTTCCTCTGCTTCTTTGCTGGATTTATGGAGATGAATAAAACTTGCATTTTACATGGCTAATCCTTAATATCTGATTATAACTGGAATCTAATCTCAGTCATACTGAGGATGAATTACATTACTTTTCAGGGATGTGATCTGAGTCACATCTATTTGGCTTAATGGAGAGGACATAAAATAATACACTGCATAATGAAATATAGCAAATTACATCAGCAATGCAGGAATTTAATGGCCTATGCCTTTTTAATTGACTAGGTTATGGGGTTTGTGAGTAGATGAAGATACCGGATAGAGTTCTCCAGCCACTGGTAATTTTACTAGGGCTTTTTTTTTTTTTTCCTTTTTGCCCCCTTTTAATCACTTTACTATGGACCCAATGTTGCATGGTCAGACAGAGCTGATGCAGGTACACAGCTTCTAAAATGAACAAAGCCCCTACGTAAAGGTTGTTAACATAGTTCGCGATGTAATAACTCTTCTATAGGTCTGGTGACTATGGTGACAAGGGCCACTCCGTTGACCAGAGAGGCAGGTGGAGGCAGGGGATGTGCTAGAGTACATGGAGGCTCCTGTACAAGTTCGCAAACTGCACCTCCAGTTTGGCTTCTGCAGTGGGAGCACATTACTGTGACCCCAAGTGTGTGGTATGTGCACACTTAAGCTGGTGGTGTAAGTGAGATTCCGCGTGGGGCAGGGGTGAGAGGCTGCCCTGGCTGTGATCAGTGCAGACCATGGGACCTCTGAAAGCCACTGGCATCTCCCTCAGAGCTCTCCCACCCTTTTCTCTCTGAAGTGTGCAGAAGCTGCATTTTGGTTCTCAGCTTCAGACAAAGGCTCTGGTCTTTGACCAGAAAATTTATCCCTGATGTCAGTGGGAGACAGGAAAATGATAAACAAACAGATACTTTGAGGAAGAAAAGGAAGACATATTAATAAGCAATGCAGCAGGAAGCAGGAAAATAAAAATCAGCATATAAAATACAGCATAGAAATATGTACAAATAGAGAAAGGAAAAAGACACACCTGCAGGGAGAGGTCTTGACTCTGCATACTACCTCCTCTGACAATATCCTGAGTAGCAATTTGAAAGAATTTCCAAAGAATTTATTTCCTTGTAAATCAAAGCTGAATGTACTGTGGAATTATATAGCTTATTACTGCTAAACATACCTGTACAAAATTTTCATGACAACTTGAGCAATATCAGTGAATAAATTCAGCTGTGAGCTGAGCAATGTTTTCTGTCAAGATTCCTCATAAATAGACATTTTTCTAATTTCTAAGTGAAAGTCATGTCCAAATCAACAAGGTTTTGTTATCAAAAAAGAAAAATGCCACAAAAGCAAACAAATCTTGCCAGCTTCACTGTGAGAATAAATAATAGAAATGCAAGTTTCATAAATAACTCTACAACATTCTCTACATTTCAAATTTCACTTTCTTTATGGAAAAGCAAATCCGGTTATACTTTAGCATGGTAACAGGCAATATAACCTCTTTTGCTGAAAGCAGAGTTTTGAGTGCTTAAAATGTGACAACTGCTGAAGTGAAACAAGTAGGTATCAGTCTTCTGCACTGAATAGGAAGCCAACCTACCTATGATTACGTATTAGATTAGTGTCTAAAAAGGCTGATGTGTGTTTGGAAGAAAACCTTAATGAAGATAATACATCCTTTCAACTTACTTTGCTTCAAAGCCTTTACGTGAAGCCTACAACACAACCATCTATTAATACATCATGTGATGTATTTTATTGAGAACGACTGAAAGGCAAGCGCTGTTTTTTACCTTCTGTGAATGACATTTGAAGTCACAGCTTCATTTAAATCCCCAAGCACATAAGACTGTCAGGATCTGACATGACTGTTATTGCCAGACTGAGCCATTTATGTGCATGGGTTCCCTCCATTACTTCTGACGAGGAGCAATAGGTAAGGATTTAGTGTTACCTTTACCTTTCTCCTTAGATTGGTATTTGTGAATTGCAGATGTATTTCAGAAAACATCATTTGATAGTATTAGGAATTATATTTTGTGGGTAGACCTTTCTTCTTAGATTGGTATTTGTGAATTGCAGATGTATTTCAGAAAACATCATTTGATAGTATTAGGAATTATATTTTGTGGGTAGTTAAGTATTGCTTTTGTTTTTCAGTGCCTCAGATATTGTTTGGTAAACCCAAATGATCAGTACATTTGCCTCAGTCTGGGCTTTCTTCACAATCCACATTTTCATGAGAAATACAAACTTACAGGTCAGTTTTCTGTATGGATTGTAGCTCTCAGATTTAGAGTGGTTACTCTTCTCCTTCATTCCCCATCCATGAGCTATTATAGGGACTTACTTAAACAGGATCTAGGAATTCCTTTTCTGTATTTCTTTTGCCCGCCTGAACCGGTGGACTCTTGCCTGCCTTTAGACTAGTATCTGCCATTCCATAACCGTCTTACTACAATGGTATTTACTTACATGCAGTTTCTTTGAGAGCCTGGTTTGTTTCCCCACCAGGATTTGTACTTTTGCCTTCTCTTTACTGATCTGTATAACCACCCAGAATGAGCCTAGACATAGCTGCTGCTGACATTCCAGTTTTTTTCCAAATTGTGCTGCACTATATGCCTAATTTGTTTGCTATAAATGAATTAACTCAAGTTCTGGCCTTGGCTTTGAAAAACCCTTACGCACAGACAGAAAAATAATGCAGGGAAGAGGTTTTTCTCTGATTCTGATACTGGCATATCCTGGTGGGTGGGAGGGCAGCAGGAAAGTGAGATGACTGACATGTAGTTGTGCAGATAGATGCAGCAAATGGGCCAAGTGAGGGAATACAGTGTTCCTAGTTAATTCTACAAAGTTTAGGCCAAAATTATATTCACCTGTCTGGGCACTCTGTTTGCCAAGGTATCTTCTGTGTCAGCTTAGAAGCTGGGCATTTATACCAAAACAGCGATAAATTGATATATGCACATTTAATTTGGAAACAGAAAGAGGACAACGGCGCTTTCATGACCTTACTTCCCTCCTAGTTTCGTAATAACAACACAAAACCAGTTATCTGTAAGCAGCAGTACTACTGGGTACTTTGTAAGAGTAATTTTGGGTTCTGCTGCTTCTCTTAGGAGACATTTTCACTGTTATCATTTATTGCTAGATTAATTACAGCTAAGAGAAAGGGCAAGTAGTATTCAGGACCTTATACTCTAGCTGCACAGGGATCCAAGTGAACACAAGGTTATGGACATTTTTACTCCTCCATAACAGTAACTAACTCTGCTGTTTCTAGTTCTTTGCATTAACTGGATTCTGAGTCCATTCCTTCCATTGTAAGAATGTAGTGTATCTCCACTAAGGTCCATTTTATTCATATTCTTGAGCAGTCCGATGGAAAAGCAAAACAAAACAAAACTGAACTGGGAAGACATTGGTACCTATCAAGACATATTTAAGAAGTGTAAGATAACTTAAACAGACTTGCTTACCGGACCAATTCTTCTAGTTGTGTAGTTTATGGGCAATCCTCCAACATACAGCATTCCTACAACATCCAATATATCGGCCTTCTTGGGGCTAACAGTATTGTTTGAAACATCATCTACTATAAGGCTTCCTTCTTGCTTCATTCGAATTACTTTTATCTAAAGAGACACACAAATACAATACAATTACAGAGAGTTTTCTGACAACAAAGTGCTTCCAGATTGTAACTAGCCTTACAGTCCAAAATACATAACTATGCATGAGAAGGTTCTAGGAGTGGTTACAGAAGTACTGTGGCAGCAACTATGGATAATGTTCATGGGAGAGAGCCCCTGTGCAATGTTTTGTGCAAACATATGAATTACACCTGAGTTGGGAGGCATCATGACTATTATTTATTAGAACTGCTGAAACGGACTTGGGGTTCCTTTAAAAAGCTCCATTGTTGCTATCACAGGCATGGCACAATATTGTTTTTCCTGGAATCAGACAGCAATTTTAAGTACAGGGAATAGTAAACGCTGAACATGAACGGCACTGGTTACAAATCTTTATTGCAGCACATGTTTGCAGACAACACTGAGTTTATGATTCCATTAGTTTCGATGTGCCTCAGATCATAGTTCATGCTAGAGTAAATATAATACCAGCTACGTTCTGTTAGTATCATGGCTTCTGTTCAGACAAAGGGGCTCTGAATCTCACGGAGGAAGTGCAATTGAGGAAATTCTACCCCAACAACTGTAGGCCAATGTCCTTCCAAAGGTTTATACTGAGATGTCTACAAATCGATGTAATAATAGTTCTGTATAAAAAAGGGATAAATGTAAAATGCAACACGCATACTAGCAGATTTCCAAGCAGCACAGTAGTTAGCTCACCAGAGCAGCAGAGAGACACACAGCATTTTTCTTTAACAAGGCTGCTTCTGCTTCAGTGTGACAGCACATCTGTCATGCAATGGGAATGACTAAACACTAACAATGGGAGGCCTGAAGGTGAGGGGCTGAACTTGGTGTTTACGGACAACCGTAAATTTGAGATGGATAATTGCATCTTGGGCAGAAGGAGGATTTGGTGAGCGAGACAGGAACTGGGAACAGACATTCTTCCAGAGGACCTCAGGAGACAGCAGCAGCAAGATGCGGCTTCTGTAGGCCTGATGGGAATGTTTTAACCTAAACCACTTCAAATGGATAAAAGGTTGTCACTAAAAGCATTATTTTAAGGAGAAGCCCCTGCTTTCTTAAAAACAAAGGCTGTGGTCTTTTCTTAAAGAGGTTGCCTTTTTACCCCATCCCAAAATGGACTTTTTTTGTGCTTTTGGGGAACCGTGACTATGGATTTTGTCTCAATTCTCTCCTACAAAAATGGCACCTACAACAAGGGTCCCTCTCTCACAGAGTGCCAAGCTGTGCGTCCAAAGGGCACACCCTTACATTAAGAAATATAAGCTCCAGTTCTCTTAGAATATAGAGAAAAGAGCTAAAAAAGCAAAGCACATCTCTTCTGTATATATTTATAGAGGATCTAGCAGAAAAGGGCCCTGGTCTACTGCCAGTGCTCCTAGGCATTATGTAAACCAGATAAATAATGACTACAACTTTATTTTTTCCCCTCATGAAATACCTTGGTATAGAGCATTTGCCATCATCAAAAAGTTCATGAATAAAATTCCTGCAAGAACAAGGTGGCAATGAAGCAACAAGGGACGAAGGATGAGTGCAAAGAGGGTTTCATGAGAGTAATTCAAGCACAACAGAAAATGCAATTAGATTTTTTCTCATTTGGTGGCAGAGGTGTGGATGGTGACCTTGCAAATATCTGTCCAAAATTCAATGTCTCTAATAGTATACAATTTGAATACATAGTTACATATATTCTTTATTCTCTGTCTTTATGGGTGCCTTCAAGCATGTTACCTGATGAATATACTATGTGTCTGTTGTTCTTGGCCCAGTAAATTCTAAACTTCATGGCTGTGGTATTCCTTCCCTTACCATCCAAATGCCACAGGCATTGTACATAAATGCTTCCTCTCATAAAGTCACAGAAGGGACTACCAAATACCTCCATGAATATGATACTGATTCCCTAATGAATTGAATTAATAATGCAGAGTAGATTTACTTAAATGTTACTTCCTTTTTCTTTGTTCTTAGCATTAAGGCTGAACAGTGACATTATTAACATAGAAACAACTGGCTTTAATGATGTATTCCATTATCATGAGCTGATACTCACTTGAGCCCTATAGGCAGGAGAGAACAGTTTCTGCAGTACCTTACCATACATGAGAAATACTCTAAATATGTCCAGAACTCTGTGTTTCCTGAATGACAAACTTCAAAGATCAGCTCTAGCTTTTTTGTTAGTGGAATATGTACCATGTACTTAACAGTGAATCTGAAAGCACAGATTTTGGAGACTACAGAAGATCCTAATTGTAAAGTTTAGCTTGTATAGACTACATTTTGCAATTACCTTAAGGCAAAAAAATTGTAATGCTCTTAGCATTACAAAGGATAATTTAGCATTAGAGACTATTATACCTTGTGCCACAGGCCATCGTTTATTTTATTGGAAATCATTGTGTTGGTGTCTCCACTCCCCAAATCGTAGCTGAAGTAGGGCAGCCCATTCTTTATCTGAACTGTAGCAAAATCAGCATGGTTGATGCGGGCCATATAAAACAGCAAGCCAGAATCAGCTGTTGTGCGGACTTCAAATTCAATTGTAAGTCTGGACAAACAAACAGGAAAACAACAAAGAAAAAGATATTTAGAGTCAGACAGCAGACAAATTTATCTGTTTACCTTTTTGTATTCCTCTAAAAAAACTTTACAGTTAGTGGCCCATTTTACTTGTCCATCAGAGTTTAAGAAAAATAATTTGGTTATACATGAATTGCATTTCACACATATCCGATCCCTGACAAGTGAGTGTTCATTAGTCCCTTTGCTGTGGAAATATAAAAGTGCAACCTTGGCATAAGATTTCAAGATATAATTCTCAGCTGCAGCTGTAGTTGCTAGACAATCCCAGCGCTTGTAAAATTCCAGCGGCGTTATCCATCATCCACACACATAATGCTCACAAAGAGGAGTGAGCTGTAGTGACAGCTGGCAAATGCTGAGTTTCTAATGAGTTGTATTGCCTGAAGACAGGTTGCAAAACTTTTAAAGATGCAGATAGAAGAGTTTATAAAACATTTATTCTGATTTCTCCCATTGGAAAATGGGGGTGTGTCTCAGGAGGTCTACTGACCCCTTGGACAAAATGGTAATATCACCACCCACCCCACCCCCCCCAGCAAAATACCTGGGAAGAAATTATTTAGATTATGTAGATACTAAGGTTGTATTGGCAGCACATCACTAACCTAGCCCAAGCTGAGCTGCAGTCAGTACCTGGAAGTAGTTGATAATATAAATGTAAAAAATCATTGCATTAAAATGATCGGGCCAGGATTTTTATTTGAAAAGATGGGCCAGGACTGTAGGATTACATATTTCTTTTAATTATATGCCTATTTTCTAAAAATAGCATACATGAAAATAGGCAGTATGGCATCTTTGTAGGTAAAAATAAGTGTGAGGCTGATGGACTCTAAAGCAGCAAAAATGCTTAGTGGTGTGACATAGCATATTTGTTAATGATCATGTGGCTTCAGAGCAAAAATGAACAATTAACAAGTTACAGCCTCACAAATCCATTGAAAACAGCTGCATTTTTATAAGTAGCTCTTGGAATTCCTTTGCATATCAACATGTGTATGTATATATTGGGAGGGCAATGTCATTTTGCCTATTTACTGTGCAAACTTGATCTTAACTGTTGGAGGAAAGGGGAAATAATGTTTGCTTATTACAAGAAATTATCAAATTACTGACCCAAGAAACTTTCTTCTGAAAAAGAAGACTATGAACTCAGTTGCATGACCTGGTTCCATTCCTCTGTTTTTCTGTGACTCGGTCTGGGATCTGTTTGTGACCGAATCTTTGCAAACAAAGAAGTAAACTGTTTTTGCGAGAGCTACTTAGGCGGGCACTTCATTGCCTAGATATCATGCTTTAATGCTTTTTATGTTTGCTTAATGAATTAGCCATCATATGTGATCTTCTTCAAATTATGCCCATAATTTTGGGAGATGCTTTTGAGAATATTAGAGAGGGGCATTTTATTTTGACACGATTCTATCAAAACTCATTGCTGAAATAAACAATACCTGTTTTTCACTTTGGTGTCATCAAATGCAACTGCAATGTGACTGTTCCTTGAAAGACCAAATTGCTTGCCACCTTCCAAAAGGGTTGGTTCTGTGTCAGCAGCACAGGAATCCTGCAAAATATACAGTGATCATACAAACTTCGTATTTCGAATCTATCTCAGCAGTGCACATGCTGGAAGTCTTCCAGCTGCTCAGGACTGAGAATATTCCACCTAGTCCAGACACTGGCACCGCAATTTCCCAGTGTGTTGATGTCTCATCACACCAGCTGAAGTTACAAACCAGCATGACAGGAACTTGGTGTAAAAGCAGAGCTCATTAAGCTGGCTGTAAAAGCAAATAAAAGTAATATATGAACACTGCTGCTTTCATGCCTCCAGTGAACATTTACAAGAGTCTTAAGTGATTTCCAGGCAGCTCAGTGTACTCTTAGCTCACATAACTGAGTTTTACACAGTAGGATGCTCTCTTACAGAAATGAAGCAAGACTTAAGTTTTAAAGGGATGCATTGCTGTCAACTTGAAATCTAGCCACCTTAAAAATAATGAGTTAAAAGTCATTTCAGATCCTGCACCTGTCAACAAGTCCTCCATTTTACTTCTTTATATTGTTTTACAATTGTATTCTTTTTTTAATGTGCTGCCGTTTCCCCTGGTGCTGCTGAAAGGCCCCCACAAACAATAAAGGAAGCCGAATAACTGATGGATAGAAGTAACAACTGTTAAACTCCCTGAGTTGCCTAATGTAGACACATCACCCAGGCAGTAAAGAAAGAAACTCCTCCCTGTCTGTTCCACTTCTACTGATCTTAACATGGTGCAACAATGGAAGGTAAAATATCTTCTGCCCAGTATAATCTTCTCTTTTTAATTTAACCAGGTCTTTTAATCTCTGGCCCTAAAGCTCTTGTATAGGGGTGCCTGGGGCAAGGCGAGACCATGGTAATTACAGCTCCTACTGATGAGCTTTTGCCTCCCATTGAAAGTATAGTGAAAAAACTACTCAAAGAATCTAACACAACACAGTATCAGGACAATACCGCCAGGGAAAAAAACCCCAAACTGATAGCTGTGAGCTCTCTTTTTTAGCACTGTGGCTGTTATCATTTTGGATTGGCGACAGTCTCTTATTTGAGCCCTGACTCAGCAGGGACCTGCAAAGCACAAGGTGCAGTGCTTTACTGACAAAGAGCTCTTTCTGTGAAACTTTTTGAAAATGTCATGAGTGACTCATCAGGCAATGAGATTTCAGCTGCCAAGAGGAAATTCCTTTCCCCCTTCTCACTCAGTTTTTCAGCAGTGTTACATTTTTTTGCTTTCACACATCACAAAAATCTTCACAACAGTATAGAATACTTCTAAAAATTAGTTTTCCACAACGAACGCTCTTGTTTGAATATGACAGGGTAAACCACCATGCATTACAAGTACACATCAGTGTGCAACAGAGGGAAAAAACAGGGAAAATTCAGCCGGATCAAGCAGTTATGAATGTGTAATAGCAGCCTTCCAGTGATCATCAAATAGAAAAAAAATCATAGTCCTATAAATCTGGTAAAGTTTCTAATTATTTGAAACTTTACAGGTTTATCTAGAAGTTTAACAACTATGTTAATAATAATACTGTGTATATATAATACTTGAAATAGCATTCGGGCTTGCTAAAATTTGAAGATAGAGATTAACTACTGGTACTGGAACAGCAGGAGAAAAATGGAAAATACACTAACGCACACTTTTGAGTGGCATACTTCTACACACTACATGGTAAAAGCACATAGTCTGACAGTAATTTCAGTCCTGGTATATGTTAGTAAAGGATCTGTCCCTGACACTTCAGCTGCTGCCCAGCATCAGCAAAACCCCTGCAGTTGCTCTGCATCCAAGCAGGACTGTAAGAAAGGCCATGGACTGCAGGATAGCGCCAAACGTGATGGCTGGAATCATAACAAGCATACAGTGACTTACTGATAAATACTGATTGATAATAGTGAATATTCATTAGGTTGATGTGAAAAGGAAAAACAAAATGATCAGTAAGGTATGCTTAACAAACTTCCAGGTTTTATTCACAAGCCTGTGCCTGGTTTCACTTTATCTAAGGACAGCCAGTTTTACAGCCTTCACAAGGCTGTGAACTAAGCATGGTTCATCAGCCTATATTAAAATATCCCGGCTTTGGTTTTTCAGTAATGGCCTTCAGGTGTCCTGGGTTTAAACCTGGCTGCTTAATAGTCTCCCATATTACCCAAGAGCCTCAAGACTGAACTATTCAGCTGCACTTCAGTCTTGTCAGATGTCAGGGACTTGACTGGTAAGTCAAGCTAGATGTGTATCAGTGGAAATAAGGAACACAAAAGCCCACTGGTGAACTGTCACACATTCTCTACAAACAATGCTGTATTAGCAATTACAGAGAAAGTAATTAGGGGAAAAAGGGAGCACCACTGAAGCAGTCACTACAGTTCACCGATTAGTGTTAGTAAAACAATGAAGTAATGCATGGAGAAATAGTGCAGATACCGTCATGGAGTGAAATACAGAAGTAATGCTGGCGCTCTTCATTTCAGTGGCAAGCGAATCCTGAGAAGCAGTGAATAACATGAGGCAGAAGCAGCGTTTACCCAGGGTTGAGAATGTTGAGAAACATTTTAGCATCTGTAGCAAGCAGCAGCAGCAGCAGACTAGTGACCAAGTGTATTTCCCAACTATCCTACTTCTAGATCTTGTCTTGCCTTTAGTAGAAGTTAGGTTTTCGCATTTTGGATTAAACTCCACTCCCCTTTTGCATGCAGATGGATAAGAGAGGTAAAAAAAAGTCCTAAAAGGACTTAAGTAGAACAGATACCCTATTTAAGCCTACCATGTGGAAATAATTTTTTTTCTGCTGTATATTTTCCATATACATTCCTTCTACACTGGGCTTTTCTATAAGTAACTGTCATATCAATGCTATTTCATGATTAGACTGTAGTTACTTACTTTGTTGCAACGTTTCCCAGAAAAATACTTTGGAGAACTTGCTTAGACGAATGTAAAAACTTGCCTTTTTAATAGTACTTTCAAGCCTTCAAAATACTAAAATGGTTTCATTTTTCCAAGAGGGAAAGTGTAGTAATGGCATTTTATTTAGACTTTTGTTTTGAACTCCTCTTTCAAGTTATCATGACTCTAGCTATGTGATATACAAAACTCACCTAGTTACAATGGGACTAGTTTCTGGTCTATGAGCAGAACTATTCCTCTTAATTTTGCTGTTTAAAAGTTAGGGTTTTAGAGTCTTAGAAAGTGTGCATTTGCTCTGTCACCTGCTTCTGTGTTTTTTTATTTTGTTTATAATGCTTGATCAAAGGCTATTATGGCTGCACTCTTTCACAACACTCACCATTAAACTGGATAAGTCTTCTTACCTTGTTGTTGCCTGGTTCCTGATCTTTCTATGGTAGCCTTACTACACTGCAAATTTGCTTACTTCCAACTCCAAGCAGAAAGATGCATCAGACCCCTCGTGTTACAACTACTCCACCTTGTGGGAATGAATCAAAAATGTTGCCCTAGAGCATTAAAAAGCCAATACATGTAGCTCCGCGGCTCGGGGCAGGGTAATAACTAAGATGGAGCTTGCCTGTCTTGAACTGCAGGCTCCTCTTTCCAGGTACAGATGACTGCGTGTGCTGTGGAAACTTCAGTAGTGCCTGACAAGTCCTTCTAGATAAAGCTGTGCCATATGTACCTGGCCAATGAAGGTGGCCATGAACCTTGAATATAAAAGTTAGGGGGTTTGGCCTAATTTTTGTACTGTTTTTTTGTAGGAAATTATTGTTAGAAATCCTACCCATGTCCAAGGAAAACTAGGTATGAATTCTGAAAATGAGTTAGGTAACAAGGAGTGACTATAGCAATGAAGCTGGGTTCCTTTGTCTCTGACAGACTTACAACCAACCAATTCACTGATAATCACTTTTTTTTTTTTTTCCATCTTCACGCAATTAATTGATAACTCTGGGTCACACAGAAAAATACAGTACAGATAAACTCAGTGTTCTGTGATATTGTGTCAGTGAGAAGGTGTGAAATAGGAATGCAGATTAAGCCTGACCCAGCGTGGGAATGCCTCCCAAAATGGTTGAAAGACCTTGTGAAGCCAGTCTGGGAGAAACTATCAAAATTACTGACTCCTTTGTATTTGATATATAAAAAAAGGGAAGTTAAATATTCCAGTTGTTAACCTTTCAAAACCATCTTTTTATAGTAGTGTAAATAGGCTCCTAAATGGGAAATGTGCAGTCTTTTCACACTGTTTGGAAACCTCATCCATACTGAACTATGTCCTGCATAAACCTGTAGGTTGTATGCAGGTCTAACAAAATGCAAAGGATTTCCTACTCCTAAGAATATCCAATAGATACATTCCAGTAGATATATTATTCAGTTTAATATTCAGATATCTGAACGTGTCTTTTCTGGACAATAAAATGTGGCATCAATTTGTAAAACTGCTACATTTGTAAGAGAAAAATTTTCTTCTTAAATTTTATTGTATAAGACTGCTGGTATCTAGCGATTTAAGATTTCTGGCAACAACCACTGAACTCAATTTAGCAGTGACTGGGGTTTCAGTTCTTAAGTTCGTAAATGTCCTGCTTAAAGTTATAAAACAGCAGTGGAGCAATTCCATCTCAAACAGACCTCTCTGGTTTACCTGTTTCTTCATCCTGTCACTGACATGGCTGTTATCATGTGCTTCAGAGAACAGCACACAAAATATCATAACGATATGTATTTCCCATAGGAAAATTTCCATTCCAACCCTGATCAGATATTGCTTGGCTTACATCCTGAGTGCAAGCGTTTAGGGCTAAACATGCAAGCCAAAAGGAATTCTACTGCTATATTGTTCTTTAATCTACTGTTGCGATAATACAGGCAAATAACATCAACTGGTTTTCCATTATCCACAGGTTTTACTGACCTGTAACAAGGTGTTCCCTTTACAATATTATGCTGAACTGTTACTATTTTTGTAGCAAATTATTTCATTATTCTTCATGGATAGCTTTTCAGTTTTGCCTGGAAAAAGAAAATTCTCAAACTTTACCCGAGTGAAGTGATTTACACTTACAAGTGCTGAAGATAGAGATGGTGTTGGAGGAGGAGGGGAAGCAGGAGTCATCCTTGGTCTTTCTTTCTCCCCATTAGTGTCTGGCTCAGGTTGGATCAGGACTGTTGTGTGGATTGGTTTTTCTTCATCCTCAGGTGGCCTAATCTCTGGTTCTAGAGAGGGACATCGGCCAATATCTGCATTTTCAAAGGACACAGGTAGACCAAAGTCCATGGGGCTGAGAATACATAAAGAAAGTGATGTCTATTATTAGCTTTTCTGTCTTTTTACCACCCTTTTATAAAGAATAGCTACATGCTGCAGTGTAATTCCACTTCACAGGACACAAGAGCCAGGATTCATTCCATCTGTTTTAGGTACAGAAGTGGGACACACAATTTAGAGGCAATAGTCACCATTGGCTTTCCTTCCTATAGTCAGCGCAGAGACACAGGCATGCTCTTTGGCAAGCTTTATCAGCCTAGGGAGGCTGAATCACACCATGGAGAAGTACTTCTCTCTGATGCATGTTGATGGAGTGCGCAGTGATGAGATCCTGGCTTAGGTACTTCAGTTATATGAAAGACATTTAGACGGGAACTTTCTACAGAGATTTTACTTTATTCACTCTTCCCTTTCTTTTTACTTAAATGTTCCTTCCAGATTACTGCATCACGCACCTTCCACAAAGCAAATTAATTCCCATGGTGGTTCTCAGAATTTGTATACTCTTGGAGATCACCCTTACTTAAAATAAAGTGTTATAGTACACTATAAATACTTATCACTGAGGCAAGTCTTACTGCAGCATTACTGTTGAATTTCTCTGATTTTATGGATAAATAGCCAGGTGGCTTGTCTGTAAAACAGTTCATTAATTGCATAGTCTATGGAGCACATATCAGAGACAGAAAAAGGAAGGGCGTATTAAGAAAACAGATCATATTCTAGGATTTGCTGTTAGCATGGTTCCTTGCAACAATGAACCTTCATTTGGCAGGCAAGATAGTTACTCAGACCTCATTAACTGGGTGTTTGTTGGCATCAGTGAGACTTACGTGGCATTAATGACAAGATTCCATATGCAGCCCTCAAATGGTGGTATATTTCTGAGAGCTGCCGTCTGAAACTGAGAAGATGTACCCCCTACAAAGAGTTTCTTAACAGAGATGGGCTGGTCTGTTGGCAATCTCTGAGTCTGGACTTTGTCTTCATCTACCTGAACAGTGAACACCCTGTGAAAAAGAGTTGAAAGCAAATAAATCAGTACTTTACTCTGGTTATTGCCTGTATTGAAATCACCGCTCTGCAGGTCCCATTTACTCCTATGAGCAACCCAAATTATGTAATTAGCAGCTCACATTAAATGTGTATTAACCACTAGAAGGTTTTCGGCTACATGGTAAGGGCCAAGCCTGTTGCACTGTGATGGTAGACATAATTATCTACCCTGCAGGAGCACAAGGTCACATTTTGCTTGAGCTCCCCATTTCCAGGTTTGTACAAGTTACTATCTTCTTGCTGGGGGACAAACACTGCTACTGACTTCTCTGATTGCAGAATCAACTGCAGATACACACTGTATCCTTTTTAAAAGATCTGGTAGCTTTCTTTCTGGGGGAGATAGCAGAACAGGAAAATTGCTGGTTCTTCATCATGTACTGATACACGTACTATAATTCATTCTCATGGGTAATGTCCATGCTTCAAGTTAAAGGCAAGGCAGTCTCATGGAAAGATACTGTTAATATTAAACAGAGGAAGGTAGAAGGCTCTGAAACACAGCACCACTAGCTAAGTCAAGGAATGGAAAAAAGAGCAAGAAGCATGGCAAAAGCAAGAATCCAAATGTGAGAGAAAAGCTGAACGCTCTTGCCTGTCAGAGCTGCTGAGGTGCAAGTATCGTGTGTTTGTACCACATTTACAAGGAAACATGGTGAAGGGGACAAACTGAAAAACTAGTTTGCCAAGCCATACATTATCTATACTGAGAAAGTAACGTTAATGTAAGGGCTGTGGAATTGAGAGACAGTGGATTATTTTGATAGGTAACATATATAACAAGATATAGCAACAGGAATCAAAAATTTAACTGCCATCTTTGGGACAATTTACCATTGATGAAAAATACAAAATCTCCAACTTCTGAACAAATCCAGCTCAGGGTGAGCTGAGCTGCAAAGGTTGCATGAGAACTTAAATATTTTTGAAGGTGAATGTAGAATGTTAGTTGGAATAATTTCTTCATGTTCTTAGACTCTAATTAGTAGAATTCAGCCAGGAGAGAATCAGGACCACAGAAAAGCTATATGCATCTGGTAAACTCTGATATGATTTATGAAGTGCAGTTTTTTATTTCAAATATGCTACAGCCATGCTAAACATCAGGACCTAACTAGTCAAGCTTCTCTGACTACAATTCATTATCTAAACCCAAGTTGGTTATCTGTAAGTAGCTTGATTTTTCAGAATTACTGAGCATTCTTATGACATAACAGAAAGAATCAGTTTCTGGCAAATAACCTCTTTTTTTTCAACTGCAAAATTATATTAAACTCCAATATACTTCCTTAACAATAATTACAAATGTTAGCAACTGAATATTAAAAACGTTTATTGAAAAGAGGTTGGGTTTTGTATGTAAAATGCTTGACTTTGTTATTTACACAAGTATTTATTAGATAACTTAGATAAACTAGATAACTGTTGTACTACATGCAAATTGTCCAGTTTCCTCATAGTTTTGGATGGATTCATTTGGTCTAGAAAGCTGTAGAGTAAGAAAGTGATTTGTTTTTCAAAGGGTTGGAGGAAGCAGATATTAAAAGCGGATATCTTTCAGGACAATCTGTAGGATTTCCTGAGACCCTGCAGCAGTGGAAACAGAAGGTGAGTGATTTCTCTGGAGACAGTTCAGAGCAACAGACTAATTTAGGTTCTGTGGAGTGTCCCAGAGAGGACACTTCTCTCCACTGCCTTTAGAGGAAGTGTAAGGAAATAAGACTGTCGAGACTCGTGTTATCCGTTGTGCTGCTGCATGTTAGCCATGGATACAGATTGTCAGTATTTCATCAGCAGGCAATAATTCATCTCATCTTTAGCCATTGCCATAGTAAACGTTTTGTCTCCAAGCAGAGCCATACAATGATGTGCATTAGTCTTCAACAGTATCCTATAATTACCTTGGAAGAGAAGCAGAAACTTCGTAATTATACGGACAACTATCTCTCTGAAGTATTTTCAGAGGCTGTTCCTCATATTTAATCAAATGAAGCTCGAGTTCATGATGAGCAGAGGCGGAGTTAATCTAAATTTGTACCTTTTCACATTTATGTCAGGTTACAGAAACTGCAGAGTTCAGACAATTTGTTTTATAGCAGAGCTACTGTGAAAACACAGAGCTTTCATCTGAACAAGCATCATCACTGGATGGCATTGTACAGCAGTTGTGTCTTGATGTACTCTCACATGTCAGGCTACTGTACTTGCTATAGCACTGCATTAGAGAATTTTATTTGTTGTTTAGAGCTTCTTATTATCATCTGCATATTTGTGTTCTACGAGTGACACAAAATATTTCACAAAATGCAGTCATCCATTTCCAAAATAACTTCTTCTCTCAAAGAATTTACTTTTTTACCTTGAACTACTAATTGAAGCTGGGGAGAGGTATTGTCTGAAGTCATTATTTACAAGGGGGTTTTAATGATATAATAGAAATTCAGTTAGAAAATTATACTGATAAAGAACAAAGCAAAGAAAATTATACAAGGGACAGAAAGGCAAATCAAGACTAGACTGACAGGAATTGTTGCTCAAGAAGGCTGCAGTGTTGCAGGGGTGAGAGGGTGAAGCCTAGTGTTTAGTGTGCTTGGATAAGTGCATTTTGTAACATGCTGGATGTCGTATATTCTTTCTGATTTTTTTTTTGAACAAAACAAAACAACATTGTGCATAATGCACTAATCCACTGAATGTCTGTACAGTTATATACACATTTGTATGTCCAAATGTCCACAACAAACCCTACTTGGAAGAAGGGCTAGTCCAAGCCATAATTAATACTGACTGCCCCAGTCCTACATGCTACAGTGGTGCTGTTTCTAATCACTTTCTGAATGGTGAAGTGTAATTAGCATTGTTTACAGTGTCTGAGAAAGGGCAAAGGAATTTAAGTGAAACTGTGTTTAAAACAATATGGTCTGAGAAGGTCTGCAATGGCTTTCCAGCAGTAAGAATGACTGCTGTTTATCTGGGACTGTGTCTCTGCATTGTTTTACCATAATTAGCTGGGCACGACCACAACCCCATGTATATGGGGCACATGGCATCTCAAAAAGGCTACAGCCTGCTGTGCTGTTGCTGTTTATATACTTTGAAAATGATCTTTTTCTACATGTCTTGAAAAGGTGATTTACTGCACTGCAGTAGTATTTCTCATCCACGGATTTGATTAATAAAATATATTTGCCAAGAATCAGGTTAAAGATGCAAATTCAGACTAATGTAGGTCTCTGGAGAAACAGGCTGAGCCTAAGAGAGTGTGTAAACCCAGCTCTGCAGAATAGTAAGCACTGTCAGAAACTAACTTCTAAAAATTTTTGGATAAGAATGGAATTACACTAAATTATTTGCCTCAGCAGAAGCATTTACATGGATAGTCAAAGACAACAGTACATTTGCTTTGTTGAATCAGTTGTGCTGTTGCTGTGTAGCACTTCTAGGTATTTGTTACCCTTTAGTTCGTTCTATCCGGATGGAGTGTGCTCTGCCATCGTGAAACTCGCCAGCTTCTGGTTTGATGGTGATTCTGTGGGGATCCCGTATCCCAGTGGAGATAAGTACTTCTAGTCGACCTCTGTTCAGGAACACTGCATAGTAGGCCTGCAATGTATATGTGGGTGTGAGAAAGTAAGTTATATTTGGAAAGAAATTACTTCACTTAGTTTTGCATTAGAGTGTATGTTTTATTTTCTTGCACTGGTTTTTAATTTGCTCACCACAGACAAGATACTGTAGTTTCAGTTCTGCTGCTACATTCAGACTCTTGTATTTTTGTAATGAGGAATGGGTAAAATGAGGTCATGCTGGAAAGCCTTATCAAAAGATTTAACTCTCTGCATACCTGTTTTCAGGGAAGGATAGAGACTTCTAACATACAATTCTTCTGATTTCTGCTGTTACAAGGTCTGGTCTTAAACTGATCAAGCCCTAAACGGCTTTGATCTCAGTGTGAGTTTTATGTTTGGAGGGCTGGCAAATCACACTAGTAGTTACTCTAGCAACCAGTATCATGTTGTAACAAATTTCAGGATATAACCTCCAGTTACTATAGCAATGAATGTCGTGTTCACTTCTGTGACCTGAAAACCTGGGAAATGATAAAGGAACCCCTACCCTGAAGTTAAATGTCACGCAGGTGAGCTGTCCCTGGACTGTGTTCCTCCAGGTCACTGAGAGCTCTCTTCCAAAATAGGCAGGAAGGAGAATAATGAAATAGAATTTCCTGGAAGTTCTGAACAAAGCAAGCAGCAAAATATTCTGTTTATCTCTGCTGTAGTATGTCTGTCTGTGAGGTTTTTAATTAATCAAGATTGGAATAACTTCTAACAGCGATCACACTTTTACCAGTTAGTCACTTGGAATCTGCTGCTACTTCCTCTGAACAGACTGACTATCCTTTTTTTTAGGAAGAATTTATACTGCAGATTTGTATTTTACGGCAGAGAAGGAGAGGCTGGATCACTCCTAAGTCTTACATCCCACAGCAGTGATCCCAACAAGGGGCTTATCTTGCACTGCTTTTAGCAGCTTTATTGGTTGTTGGTTTTTTGGGTTTTGGTGTGGGGGTTTTGTTTGTTTGTTCATTTTGGGGTTTTTTTTAGTCTCAGAGGAAACTGAATGATCCTCATTTATGTCTGTATGAACAGGAGCGAGAGATGTTTCCAGGCATTAATAGTGCATAAGTAGTCCTCAGAATGAGTGAAGAACAGTATTCTCTAATGTTTAAGTTTCATTAAAAAACCAGCATGGAAGCATCCACATAATAGAAAAAAAAATCTGTCGTTTAGCAACAAGCAATGGATGCCTTACTGTAAATCTTTAAAAGTTACTCCAATGCAAAAAAACAATTTTGAACCTGTATCAGATTATCTATCAGATAAAGGATAACATTAGAAATTATTTATTCACAAGCACTGAATTTAAGTTAAACACTTGACAGTTTCTTGAAACAAACAAAGTGGAAGAAGTTCAGTAAAATTGTGGGTTTTCTTTATCTTTTGCTAGGTTCCTTATACCTGTCCTGTCTGTCTGCGCTTTCGCTTCAGATGGGCAGCTTTCCTTCCAGTATGCCTGCGCTTTCTCCTGGGGGGGACAACTGTGCCACTTGTGCCAAACAAGATGATCCCAGACTCATTCTTGGTGCTGAAGGAGAGGTTGATTTCTGTGCCCACGTCAAAAGAGACAGGCTGCAGTTCCACAAAACCTGGCTTGGGGAAGCTAACTGTATAAATGTTCTGCAGGAAGAAGAGGACAGGAAAGTGCATTAGTAGCATTAAAAGCAAGAGTATGAACATGCAGAAAGATTTCTTAACTAAAATAATACACTATGTAAATATAACTAGTGTGAAGAGATGGAAAGTAATAATAAACACTAAGCAATTTACTTCTCAAAGTGTTGTGCAAACAGTAATTTACAGGTTTACAGCTGGCATCATTAGACTATTTCTGGAATCTTGTCTTACAGGAAGGCAAAGTTCCAGTCTTGTTTTGGTACATCCTCTTGATTAAAAATAACTGCTCTCGGGTGTTTTTTGTATGAATGTTTTCCGTTGAGTTAATACAGTAGGATTTTGCTTTTAAATCAATACAATAGATAACAGCCAATATGAATATAAACTAGATTCTGTTATTTGTTAAATGCCCAGAAAGTAATTTTCATTAATCAATCATTATGCTTCATTAGTATTGCTTCACTAAGGACCACTACTTTCTTAATGACTCAGGCTCATAAATAAAGCACTCCTTGTGCATGGCCCAATTCGTTGGATATTGGTAGCCATTAACACAATTTAAAGAGTAGAATGTATCATCAAATAATTAATCAGTGCATACTCCTCAAGATTTTCTGTAATTGCTGCCCACTCATGTATTCTTCCAGCTGTGGAAGACCGATCTATAGAAACAGTGACTTTTTCTAAATTAATTCACCATTTTTTCAGTAGAGGTCTAAAGATAATAGAGTTTTCAAGATAAAATCATTGCTTATGATGTTCATCTTTCTCTGAAATCTGAAGGTATTTAAATAAATGAGCATATATCCTCAGTCTTCAGGATAAAAAGGTCTTTATCTTTTACTTTCACTTCACTTCTTTTTAATTATCCTACATATCCTGTTTTGGCTAATTATTTTATTTAATCCCCCCCCCCCCCCCCCCCAAAATAGTTAATCAAATTAGATTGCATACTCTGAAACCTCAAGTGTTACAAAATGAGAAAAACAAAGTACTTCCTGAGATTCATAGCAACAGAAGAAAATGAACACAACTATCTTCTTTCCTATTCAGGAAAGAAATGAGAATAAATACAAACTTCTGTAGAAGAATTATGCTGAAACCAAATTTATAAGGTTTAAAAGCATTTCAGCAATCTGGTTGTTTACAGTCTAGCTTTATCATAAACTTGAAAACTGAAAAATGGCCATTTCATGGCAGACCTATCTAGTCTAATATCCTGCCTCAGAGTCCTATTGTTGAGTGCTTTTTGCTCTGATGAAGGCCAGAGGTGCAAGTGATAAACCCAGTAGAATAGGGTCTTAGTCTTTAGTTTGGCTTGGCCAAGTTCCAGTCACTGTTCAAAGGAAATTTTTAATGTTTTGTAGAAAAAAAAAATGTTTGGAGAGCATCAGGTTAACAACAGCTCATTAGGATTTGCTGTACTTGTATCTGATATGGAACTCTAGATCATACATCTACTTGCAAAACTGTCTTAAATAGTATACATTTCCAGGGAAGAAATACAAACTATTCATTAGGAGACAAACGTCACTGGAAATATTTTTTAATTCTTCCATGGAAAATTATTATTTTTTCTCCCAAACTTAGGATCAGATTCCTTGAATTTTGTATGCATTGAAAGCCTGCTAATTAGAAGCAGAGACGATGGAAAATAAATAAACTTGAGCTGCATCTGAAGTTAAAATAATGACATCAATTTTGCACATTCTTAGTGATCAGTAAGAAATGTGCCTTCCAGCTCAGTGGTAGCTCGTAACAGTAAGTACTTTACAGCTCCTATCCTAAAGGTGACTGTTTCAGTTACCCCCAAATACACTGTGATTTTCAAAGTACCTCAGGTTTTCTGTAGTGACTTTTATTATTATTATTATTGTTATAAAATAAGTAGTTTAGATCCCTGGATTTAAAATTACATCAAAGATTTTAAAGGTTTTTGCAATATTGTCAGTGTGTAATTCTTATTAATGTCAATAATTCCCATTATAGTCAGATGAAACAAAGCTAGACCATAGCTAAGGATTTAAGAAAATTCTACTTTTTAGGGATAGGGATGTGACAACGGGCCAGGGAGGCAGTCCAAAAAGTTAGGATCTGGAAAACTAGTCTACTTGCTGATGAGACTCATTCATCCTTCTTTCTCTTAAATGTCATTGTACTGATTTTCAGGTTAGATGTCTACACGTGTCTGAATATGCCTTATGGAATTTGTATATTCTGCTATAAAATCAGAAAGCAGAAAACATTTATACCCATTAAGACCAAAGTACATGGAAATCAGACTAACCTCTAGTGTGCATCCTTTGGTTAGACCAACAAAATCAGGACTACTCAATATATTATACGGTGTTCTTGAAATTTCAATCTCTTTGAGGCAACCTGTATATTTCTTCAAGTTCACTTCAGGCCTAAAAATAAATGTAGAAGTACAATGTGTTTTCAAAAATAGAATTTAGTGGGAACATAATCAGCATACACACACATGCACTTTCAGATGCACAGATGCTCGGGGTTTTTGTTTGTTTGTTTAAATACACAAATACACTCCAGATGAATACAGCTTGCCTTCTACCACCTATCAGCACATATTACACTCTGCTTTAAAACATCACTCACAGGTGTAACAAGAGATTTATCTCCAATTGACAATAGTCCTCTTTTCCATTTTTTTCTTTCTTTTCTTTCCTGTGTGTGGTGGTATGGGTTTTTTTTCTTTTTTTTTTTTTAAAAAAAAGGAGTGCTGTCATTTTGGTGTTTAAATGCAGTGAGCTATGAAATAAGTACATACTTGTTCCTTATGCAACACAGAAAAGTGCAAGCTAGGAGATCATAACAATGAGAAACCTTAACTGGAAGACAGATGTGTCGTTCATCTCTTTGCATGCTAGATCCTCATGAAAGAGGAACTTTAGCAGCATATGAACATTTTGGATAAAGTCTTTGCCAAAGACTAAAAAAAATTTTCATTTGATTTTTTTTTTTTTTAAGAGCTTTAGGAATTCTTTATCCTCAGGTGGATTGACATTTGTTTCCTATGTATTTTATTTTCCCAGAATCTTTCCTATGAAAACTGCTGTATATTTTTGTATGACACAGCAATACATTTGACTTGCTCAGGCAGTTAAAGAAAACAAAACACTTGGGTTTTTTGCAGAACCTAACTGTCCATCCAAGAGGAAAATATTGTAGTAGAATTGCAGAGTTCCACGGTTTGGCTCATTAGCTGGTTGACTGAAGAAATGAGAAATCCCCTGAAAGTAACACCAAAGCTACCATGCTTGAATGCAAAACTATGATTTCGCAGGCCTGGGAACACCAGAGTGAGACCGTAACTGCTGGCAACATCTGAACTAGACTTGCAAGAAGAAAAGCCTTACAAAGTTCAGAGAAAAAGTTGCCATTCATACCATGGAAAGTAAATTCAAAAAAGAAAAAAAAGGACAATTTAATTCACTCACAATATTACCCATGAGTATTTACTAGAATACCTGAATAATATGAACAGGTGAAAGAAAGAAAAATGAATGTAAAAAATAAATAAGGAGATAAAACTCTGGAGAGAAAAAAACCCCAAACCCAAACACTTCAGATCCCTGGAAGGAAAGAAAAGATTTTAAAGAATATTATTTACAAAATAAACCCACTTTGCAAAGATATTATTCAGCTGCATATTTTAGTACTGCAAGCCATTCTTTGCGTTGTAGCCATCCTAGCAAGCGTGGTATATTCTCTGGCAAATTAGCATCCTGAACATAAGTTAAAGTAAGCATCTGGTTTACTAAAGCGATCCATATTCTGCTTTATTTTGTAGTCATGTAGTTATGGTCACCTTTCATTTTTGATTTTTTATTTCCCAGCTCCTTCCCAGTTTCTTTATAGACCCATCTTCCCAGCAGCAGAACAGTTTTGCCATGTCATTGTCAGCAGTGCCTATAGTCTCCTCTCTTTGCTATCCAGAAACCATTCACGTTCCTACCCCCTTGCCACCCTGCCCAGTTACAGACTGCCCTTGTGCTGTCCCATTACAAGTGTTATCTTAGAATTACCAACCCATATGAACTCTACATCCTTGCCAACACTGAACACTTGGTTGATGTTTTCCTAAGACTTCCTTTTTCCCTTGTTCCCTTCCAAAACATACAAAACAAGGTCCAAGTTCATTCAGATCTTGCATAAATTCTTGGCCTTTGTTTTTGCTAAATTAGGATCAATCTCAAGGAAACACAAGCAAAGATTTCTGGAGTTTAGGAGGAAATAATCTTTCTCAGGATTGGGAGTGTGAAGCTGCATTTTTCTAATTCAAGCCAGGAATTACACTGCAAAATGTAGCAAAGTTCAGTTCATATCTGAACATACCAAAGTAATAGTAATGGACACAAATAGTTGCAAACTGAAAACACAGTCAGAACTAGGTGACCTCCTCTATCGCCCCTCATCCTCCTGTCCTTAAACTGAGAAGTGGCAAACTTCACAAAAATCTGCACCTTGGTTTCATATCTTCCTCAGTAACCACTTCACTGCCTCCAAGCGTAGAGGTCCTTGCCTGACCTGGGACTATATTGCTCTTACAGACTGGAGGTCAGAACTAAATTCAGCAATACAGCTTGCCATAGTTTTGCTTCTGAGGTATTCCAGTGTCATAAACAAACAGCTGAAGTAAGCAGCTGTGTGAAGGAAATAAAAGTTTTTTGTGTAGGTGTGGGCACAGCATGTAATACGACAGTGTTAGGCACTTGGGAGCAGCTTTGCTTGTTGCAGCAGCTGAATTAACAGCCTTAGTGTAACAGCTGGTATAAATACTGCTCACATGCTGCTTCTGCATTGCTACTTGTGCTTTCAAGCTGCACTTGCTACACACATGCAAGTCATGCAAGTAATCTGGTTATTTTTACCTTGCTTTCATACTAGGGTGAGAGAGAAAGAAAAAAAAAATCAAAATTACATTAAGCATAGTAAATGATACTTATTAGCAAGATTCAAATATTTCACAGTGAAGCAGATAATACATCATTTACAAACAACACATAATAGATGGTAAGATTCTATATACACTATCAGCCTATAATAATTAGCAGGGTTACCCTGCAAATGGCTGCCCTAAAAAGTAATATATCAGAAAGCATTTCTAATTTGTTGCATAACTTGGCCATTAGTAAAAGTAACCCTTGTAAAAGAATTTAGCAGAACTGACACAACTTGATAATTACAGTCACGGGTACCTCAGCATCTATTGTTTGCTGTAGCTCAGCTTTGCCCTAATCCCCCTTTCACTATTTTGATTCTAATTTATCACAACATTCATCTTTCCCCAGTGACGGATGAATCATAGCTGTAGGAAGAATGGTTACCACAGGTCCAAGTAGCTGTGGTAGACTGATTTTGTAAGGAACCACAAAGGAAGTGGAAGATAATTGCTCTAGACTTTTTGTTACGCACTGGCGTGAATTCACAATTACATAATATAGTGTTATATTTTGTGAGTAAAATAGATCTTAGATCTTTTTATTGCCAGGTGATTTGACATCAGAGGTCAGTTATTAACCTAATAAATTAACAAATACATCCATTCTTTTAGCCTGTGGACTAATCACAACCATTTCGTGTGCACAAGACCACTTCAAGGCTGTCATTCTGCCATGTAGTCAAAGCTGACATAGATGAATGCGCTTGTTTCTGTGTTGCTCACCGGTTTATCGCAGCACAGAATTTTCTTGTTCTTGTCATTGCAAAATTGCTGAATATTCATTTAAACCTTAAGTAATTTTGTTTTTGTCTATTTAAAACCACGTAACACAGTCACTGAATTCAATGTCTGTTATACCATTTCTTTTGTTTATTAAAGCTTAAGTCAAAGTTTATCAATAATATTATGCAATATTTTACAAATAAATACTGGGAGTCTTATTTGCCTAAGAAATTCAGGATCAAGCTGGTGAAGGGAAAAAGTTGCCATATTTCATTCTACTTAAATTAAAGACATCCAGAGTACTGTATCATATACTTTAAGTCCTGAATACAGGAGGAATTTAATCTTAGTTGTCAAAGAATTTGTGTCAAATAATTTTAGATTATATCTAACCATAGTATTTTTATAGGTATTAGAAGTATACTGACCCTGATTATGCAAAAACTTATTAAAAAAAAAAAAAGCTTAATTTTGTGGCAGTATGGAGCCATTTCTGTAAGTCTGAAGTCAAAAATTCTATTAATCAAAAAATACTTTAAAAGTCAGCTACATCATGGTTCTTGCACAGCATCAGAAAGTTGTACAGCACTGTTACCGCTATTTCCATTGTATTTGTGTAATGTGAGCTATGTGAAATACATTGAAATACACAGTATATGCAAATAAAGCATTGGTTTGTTGTGGCAATACAGGGTACATTGAGAACTCCTCATTCACGTACTCCAAGTGAATTTGAGAAATAAATACAGAGAATAAGATTACACTGCATTTACATCCCCTTACCAAAGGTAGAGAAATTTGTTTAATTCACGTTACCTTAGATTTCTCAGAGTTGGCAATCCCCCAAAATATATTTTCTCATGCCCTTTTAAGTTGAGCCCAAAGTGGCTGCCTGTAGAAGTTGTTGCTATGGTCTCTTCTTCATTGGTGTCTATGTCTACAATTGATATGTTGGCTGGAAGACATTTTAAATTAGTTCAAAATATCAGACATAAACAACGTTGTCTTAATGTAAGAAACCAATAGAGAAATATTTGGAGGATGAACAGGTGAGGAGAGAGACAAGGAGGCTTGTATTTTGCAATTAAGACACTGGATTTCCAAATTGTTAATTATGGGCAGGGGAAGAGACCTGCACTTTCCTCTGTTTCTGTAACAACCTGAAGGGCTATAGCATAAGTCTGTAGGCCTTATTTTTATATATTCTCTAAATCTGTTTCAATTTGGTATGTTGTTTGTGTCAATGTAATTTGGAGGTCACACTTCAGGACAATAACAGAAGACATCATTTTAAATTTAACTTGTGATTTCAGTCCATAGGTTGCCACTTGAGCAGGATTTTTTAGTGTAACAATTTTAACATTGTTGTTATGTGCCTTAGAGATTGGTGATCAGTTACTCTAAACCATTTTCAAACCCAAAGGAGTCAGTTGTTGTCATGTCTAATCTCAATCTGGAGTCAGTGATGCACTACATACAACCATCCTATTCAAATGCTTGTTCCATGTATATTTTTAATGTACAGATTAATACAGAATATAAAGTTCAATGAGAGAGACAAGACACAGTGAAAAGTACTGAGCAGTCCCCAAGGAAGAAAGGGATACTCTATCACAGGGCTGCAAAGAAAGGGTTCTTTCCTCCCTCCCTTCCTTTTTTTTTTTTCTTTTCTTCAGACAGTAAAATGCAAGAGATTGCTTATAATTTACACTTCCTCTGCCCCCTCTCATCTACATACCTAAGGAATGAAATGGACCTTTATTTTAACTAAAAAAGTGACCAGCCTGATTTCTGGTTAAAGATGTAATAGACTGAGTTTGGAGATAAAAGACTTGTCAACCTCTTAAGAGATTTCAAAGGGAAGACTGGCTGGAAATGGTAATGTATAATCCATGGAGAGGAAGGAGTGATGGGATGATAGGAGGAAGAGTCTTCTCTGACAGAAGCTCTTCCACAGAGGTGAGTCTCTTGTAGCAGCAGCAGACTAATTAAATGCCTTAAAAGACAGAAGGAATGTGCAAAACCTGAAACCAAACTACTGTTTTCAGGAGTGAAAGAGAATGGAACGGGGGATAGACTTTCCTGCTGTATCTTATGGTAAACAGATTAATTTTCCTTTCATTTCTATACCTGTATCTTCTTTATAAACACATTATATGTTTGAATGGTATTAATAAATTACAATTATGCGATATATTTCATCTTAAGACCTCCTGGGTTAAGGATGAACTAAGGTAACTGGCTAGCTACGAGGCACTCCTCCTCTAAAGATGCCGCAAATCTACAAGTGAGAGTTCTGACTTATTTTGACCAGTGTCCCAGCTCCCAAGTCCACTTCAGCCAAACGACAAGAGAGTGGGTCTGTTTGCAATGCAAAGGTCAGGTGGAGAGCTGGCACCGCAGGGGCAGAGGAGGAGTGTGCTCAGGGGCTCGTGGTGACCCTGAAGGTTCAGAATGCAGTAAGACTTCAGGATACAAAGGCACAGAAGATGTCACAGATGCTATAGATAAAATTAATTAGGCTCAAATTAAGATTCTGCCAGTCCTATAACTAGATTAAAAACAAACAAACAAAAAAGGGGGTTGCCGGCATGATAGCCAGCATTCTTTGTGATCTTATTAAATGCCACCACTTTACATTTTGCACAGGTAACAAATTAAACAATTAGTAGAACTTCTGAAGATGTTCCCAGTTGTTGCCATGCAAATTCAGATCATGGCATCCTGCATATCATTAGGGAATATAAAACAGTTGTGTTTGTCTACTGAGATACTGTACAATCACTACTGAAGTCTGTTTTTTTAAGCACTTTGGGATAAAGTGAGCATGAGAGAACTGCACAGCATGAAACCTTTTGCTGTCCTAAAAAAAATCACACAGGTTTGCTTGATGATTTTGAACATCAGGGAACTGAAGAAAAAGCTTCTTTTTTCCCCCCACTCAGAAGCATTTTGGAATGTAATTCATGCAACTTTAAAGCAGAATTATGACTGAAAATTAAGCTACCTGTTCATAAAAGGCCTGTTTGACAGTACAATTACTCACATGCAACTCAACACACCTATAATCTAAGCAAAAGAAGTTGCTAAATCACTAGAACTTTATAATTCCAGCAATTTTGCACATCTTCCTCATGATTAGATGGTTAGCTGTACTGCACAGGTAAGTAGAAAAGTCGTGGTACTGACATCACGGGAACTCACCTTGCTTTTGAATTCTTGACAGGGTGAAAGATTTCCATTTGCCATCATTATGATTTTGGTTGCTGACCACAGAAGCTGTACCTGAACCCAGATCATAGCTGACTTTTATATGCCCACCACTGAGTTCTACGCTCATGAAATCCTTCTGTTAATGAAAAGGATTAGATATACAAATTATTATTCTTGTTCATTTTGGTAAAAGGCATATGACATTAAATAAATACTTCCTTTTCCTGGGTAACAATAGACAACTTTTTTAAAGCTTTTTAAAAAATCTACTTAGGCATTTACTGTCTATGCCTGTAACGTACAAAACAAGTGGGTTTTTTTCCCTTCTCTTTGGATTGCTAATTTAGTTGGAATTTTGCTAACAAGTTGGCTGGAATTTTGATGGGGTGTCTGTACTTTTATGTTTTCAGATTGAAGACAGAAATACACAAGATAATTACCTGAAACTAATACTCAGCTTTGAGTGTATGTCTGTTACTACAGTTAGTGCATTTACTACATACCTTAGGTAAATTTAAACTTGCGAAGTAGAAAACAAGAATAATGAAGATGGTAAAATGGGTTTGTTTTACTAGGGTTTCCAGAGAGTAATTTGTACTGATGGAGCAACTGAGAGCTATGAACTGCTATCCTCATCAGCCATTGACACCAGCATCTAAGCAATAACTGGAGATGGCTGACTGGAGCAACGGTGTATGCTGCAGTACCTACAGAAAAAGAGCTGGCAGAATACAAAGCGCAAAACAAATAGCCAGGGAACCAGAGAACATGAAAGGCATTAAGCAAGTAATGGTGGAACTATGACCCAGGAGATGAATGTTACCAGAGAAATTTTAAGTTAAATTATAATTTTAATCATGGCCAGTTTCACCTGTGCTCAGACTTATGGAGAATGAAAATACTTTACCATGTGCTGAATACTTATGCAAAACCCTGATAACACTATTATGTATCTGAACGTAAATTTATGTTAAGAAGAAAAGAGTAAAATTTAACAAACTCAGTATTCTAGATGCTTATGCATGTCTATTCATGCATCACTAGAAAGAGCATCCTCAAAGTTTTTGTATGGTGGAACAGTATCTCAAGAGACATATTAGCAACCAGTTGCCTTCCAGCTCCCAATATTTTTCAGAAGTTCAAGTAAATAATTTTTCTAGAAAACTACATAAATTAATTATACAAAATGATTATGCAAAATGATATAATTGAATTAATTATACTTTCAATATTCAATTATCAAAGTTAATTGGAAAAACTATGTAAGTACTTCATTATCATAATAAAATGCTATATTTTATTACAGTCAGTGAGGAGGAGTATCCTCCTTGATAATTCCAGCAATTCTGGTAATTTTTCCCAAAATACAGGAATCTGATTTAAGACTGATTTACAAAAACACTGTTTTTTTAGAACAGTTAGTGCTCAGTAATTCTTCAAGGCATCAGTGAGAACTGATGTACATAATTTCTGGCCCATATGAAAAGGCTAAAGAAAGCACTCTGCTCCCAGTCAGGCGTGCAAATCAATCTGAATCAGAGGTGCTGAAGCTGAGTTATTCCTGATCCTGAGGATCTGGCAAGATGTCTTTATAAATAACTTCTCCCTGTTATCTGCATATATTTGACAGTGTGTGTGAATAAAAACCCTGAACAGCTTTATAACTAATGCTTCTATTCTCTATTTTAGCTGTAAAAGGCACCATTTGTAGTCCTTGTAAAAATGTCATCACCATCACATCCTGTTTGTTGCACCATTCTGTTCCCCTTTAATGCTACTCACATTAAACGCAAACTTTTTCTTTATATCAGTAGGACTTCTCTCTAACACTTGTCTCTTCCCATATTATCCCTGCCCTCACAGTATAATATTTTAAATCATGAATGTATAACCACAACTGAAAATGTTTGCACAGGTAACCATTTGGGATAAATGAAAATTAATCAATAATTTCAGAAAAGCTGGAATTCCCCTCAGTCTAACATAATGCTCCCCGGCTGGTAAATATTAGGTAGTCAACTTCTACACTATAACATTGTTTTCACTTGGGCAGCAGTGAAGCATCATAGCTGGCAACATCATACCAGGATGATGCCACTAAACGAAGGTACAAGTTTCCATAATATGATGAATTCAGCCACTGCAAAGATGGGGCATGAAACTTGTAGGAGTGTGGAGGTTAGCTGGTTGTTCTTACCAAGTCATCAGTAGCAAGGTACATCAGCAGGGCGTTCGATGAGAAGGTCCTGAATTTGAACATGACTGTGGAAATATTGGGGTTCCAGCGGATCGGGCGGCTCACCATGGCATAACCATCACCATCAAACTGGACAGTCCCTTCACCATCTGCCACCTGTGGGCTGAAAAGGGGCAATTCCAACCATTTTCCTTTGCCATGTAAGGTTAAAAGAAAAAGAAGAGGGGGCTAGGGGAGTGAGGGGACACCTCTTCGAGTCTTCCTGAACTTGGTTTAATTTCCTATCAAACTCCTATTCTGACAAGTGAAGCTGTAAGGTCAGCTTACCAGCTATCCAACACAAAAGCACAACTGGGAGGAAGATGGAAGAGGAATACTTCGCGTATATTTTACGGTCGGTAATGACTCATTTTGCAATGCTCAACATAAACTAGCATTATGTACTTTTTCATCTTGTAATAAATCTTGGGGTTTTTATTGTTAGTGATTTTACTACTTCTGGAGGGTCCCAGACTGAAAAAAACGTGGGAACTGTGATTCTGTGTTTACCCATAAATTACAAACATCACAACAGCAGACGCATCAGTCCCCACGCATCTTTTGGCATTCCTGTCATTACAAACCAGAAAAGATCAGGCCTTGAGCTCGTTTGATATGATTTTTATGATAGGCTCTTTGTCCATTTCTGTCACGCAGATCAGATAGCTGCAAGACAGCGATCTTTTGGTTTAATCACAAACATAACTGAATTTGAACAAGGGACCTGCATATGAAATACTGTCCAGGAACATGTTTCGCATTTATCTTGGCACATGTACAAGGAACTTGAATGTAGTCCGCTCACCTTCCATAGCTACATTTACATTTAGATTTTTGTAATTAGATTTTGCAGGAGAACAGAACTCTTTCTGGCACTGGAACAATGGGTTATGGTAAAAGGGAGCTTTTAATTATTTTTTTTTAAATTTGAGATATAAAATTAATTTGAGATACAAATCTCAAATCTAGTATTCTTTTTTGTCATCTCCCTCTCACCCACCCCACTCCAAGCCAGCAGATCTACAATATCACTAATAAATGAGAAAATTAAATTTAGGCAGAGATGCACTTAATGTTTCCATTAGAACCTGCTTGGAACTGAAATGTATATGTTCATCATCATGGTCCTTGAATTTCCACCTGAGTGCCAAGAGCCTACAATTGTAGTCAAGGAAATCCTCTGGTGTTTCCAAAATTGTTTCAGTTCCCAACTGGAATTTCCATCACTTCAAAGAGCTAAGCCTTACCAGGTTGTCAAACTAGGCTGCTAGTTTGAAAACTTGCCTACTCTTACCTTCCCTGACTGGGTCTGTGATTACTTTACCTAATGCAGCGTGAGCTCTATACCATATACTGGTCGTGCCAAACTCACTAAGAAGGAGGAGCATCTAAGAGAACGGTGCTGCTTTCATACAGTGGGTCACTGTGAAAGCCATGAACAAGGATGTGAGAGACGCAGAGTCTGCCTTCTCTACATGATAATGCCCAGAACTGTGCTGTAATAGTAGGTGGTGCCTCTGTATAAGGGCCCTCAGCTTTTGAAACAGAGACATGGCACAGGAAAGTGTTTGAGATTAGTTTGGTGGGAAAGAGTAATGAAGATCACAGCTCTCTAAGGATAGGGACACATATGGAAAGGAAGTAACTTACATTGTTTTAAATTTCCTGAAAAGAGTTCTGAACCCACATACCTAAGTTGTGGTTCTGCCTGGATGGGCCATTTACCCTACCTTGAAACACAAGTCACTCAGACAGGATTTCCATTCTCTTTTGAGAATGGAAATACCTTTCTCTTCTGGGGGTCTCTGCTCACTACACTGGTTGCTGTGAAAGCCACCTTGAGGCATCTGACTCTGCGCCGTGCTGCGTAAGAGGTGCAGGCACCCAACCACAGCTGTCCATGAGCCAGACTCAGTCCCACTGTGGATCTCACCCTCTCTCATGTTTTGAGTAATCCTGGTTACTGGTTAGCAAGAGTCCTTCCATCACAGCACTGTCACACCATCTTAATTCTGTTAAGAGAACAACTGTATTTATGACCCAGATTGGGTGCTTCCCCTCTTGGTGTAATTGCAACTTAACTTTGTATTTCCTACAACTCCCAGCATTGCATACAGACCACAGCTGTCTACTGGATCTTGATGGCTGCTGTGGAAATTCCTGCTGCTTACCATGGAACGCAGTGCCACTGAAGACAGGTTCTGAAAGGAGCATGACAAACAGTCACTGCATTACCTACCTGACAGCACATCCTTTGCAGTCACCTTCAATATCCCTGAAATTCCACAGTCCTATGGGCTTGCTGTCTAGAAAGGTTTCACCCATGCAGCCAGTGAAGGTGGTGACTCGTACAGCATCTGACCTCTGCAACAGAAATTACAAACCTAATAAGAATTCAAATTGATCTACTGCACTGAAAGCATAACGGTTATGAATATCACAAATACCAGAAGATGCTGATTATTATTTTAAGTATCAAGAGCAATATTTAATCTGAGAAGCCCTGCTATGGAACAACTGATCAGTGAAAACGTGAGCTCGACTTCTTCTCAGTTAAAATGGAAAAGCCCATTTCTGTCTGAGACTCTAGGGAAGCGTAGGCAGAATGACTCCTGGAGAACAAGGAGTTGCCCTAGCTTCCATGTCACCATCAGGTTTCCTGGCTATTCAGAGAGCTGCCTGCTCCCACTTATTCAGGATCTATCCAGGTTTTTAAGACTTCACAGAAAGTACCATGAGGAATCTTTCCCACGATAAAAAAAGTAAAGTGTTTCTACTGTACTTAATGCTCAAAAGCCTGGAAACTGAGCATATTGCCCAAAGTTAAAGAATCAGCTGTGAACCGAACTGGCTACACCTGTAAAGTTCATGCTGAATTTTGGATGCAGAAAAAGGTGCTGATGGCAAGTCAATTAAAATTCATTAATCTAGGGTCATACACATAGGGTAATGCTCATTAGTTCCTAACATGGTACCATGATCAAGGTTGTAATATTTGATAGTACAGAGTACTCAGCTCAAAATTATCCTTCTAAAAATACTTAGTTTCATTTAAATTTCACTTCATCAGTATGAGCTGATTGGAAATCTATACACTTAGCTATTTGAGATAGATAAGCACCTGCTGTTTTCCATACAGCAATTACAAATATTAAGGTCTTGTAAGAGAATATGGAGAAGTGCAACTTGAAAATATTCGAGGAAAAATATGACTCAAAAGACTTAATGTGCTAGTGATATTTCCCAGGGTAATTTTGAAGGTTTTTATTAACAACAAGTATGAACTTAATGTCACTTCTGAGAAATTCATGACATCTAAGTATCATAGCCTTCTACTCAAGTCAGATGAAAGATGTTTTTAAAAACTGAAAATGAGCTTTCTTTTTTAATACACTGCAAAGATGCATACAAATAGGAATATGGACAAAATCCCAGGACAAATCTAAAGCATGCTAAAACCCATTAATATAAAAAAGCAGATTTTTGAGACAAAGATTTAAAAATATCAGTGACCTTGATAAATGTCCAAAGAACTTCATGGTTTTTAGAAAAGTCTAAGTTAAGGTCTTCATTTTGTGAGCCCGACAACTGTACCACATAAGAAAAATTCCCCCAAAAAGTGAAGTTATATTTTATTTTTTAATTCATAGACTGTGTCTGAACAGAGCAATTCTGACAGTCTTTAAAACCCTGAAATGCAAATGTAACCCATACCAAACTTACAATATCCTGTCTTCCTACCTCTGCCCTTGTCTTTATTTACCCAGGGCAGGGGGTGAGGGGAAAGGACTCACAAAGGTTTTCCTGACTCAGATGAAAATATGGAGAACCCTCCAGGAAACATCTGGAGAACTCTCACTGGGGTTGAAAACAGCTGTTCTGGTGTCAGACTTCTGCAGCATCTGTAATCCGTGTTCTGATTCAGCATTGCACCTCATAGTTGATCCTACAACTTACATGCTGAATTGTGCTCACTACCCACCTCTGCCTCACTGTATCTAACTAACAGAAAAAAAGAACATTCAGGAAAGGGTTCAGATTTAAATGTTACTGTATTCCAGGTCCTTTTGTTTACCTTGAAACATCAAGAGCCCTTGAATGCTTTTCCCTCTAGAGATTCTGCTAAATCCCTAACTTTTTCCTACACACCTTATGAAGTGTCGACCGTTAAGTATTTCTGCTTGACTAAATATTAAATAAATACCCCAAATAGATACTGCTACTAATAAACATGAATTAAAAGCAGTAGATACAATATTAAATATTTCAAAATTCAATGTATTTTTTTAATTTAAATGAGATCATAGATGGCCTTTGTTAGAAGCAGTGACATCTTTTATTGGATCAGTGACATCTTTTATTGGAGCAGTGACATCTTTTATTGGAGCAGTAGGTACCATCTTTGGGGCCTGGTTACTCAAATAATACATATGAACTGTGTTTACACCTTTGCCTCACTTTTTCTGCCATCAAACTGTAATACTAAGAGCTTTTTATTTAACAATAAAATATAACAATAAAACCTAGAGATGCCATCAAGTAAAACGTACATTTTTCTTAGTCTAATGTGACACCTTTGCTGTATAAATCAGGGCTAGGCAGAAGTCTGCTTTGTGCTGTGACACAGAAAAGTTGTTGAATTTGTGTATCATTTTTGATTCTCTGGATTCTTAATGTAAACACAGGAATTTTTTTCGAAGTAGAATTCAGGTGAAAGCTCTGGTCTGGGAGGTTTGGTGTTCTAGAGCTGTGCAAATAAAAATGGTATTACTAGGTTTCAGTACTTGTCCCACATGTTTTCTGATAATTAAAAAGTGAAATCTAAAATAAAATACAGATTGGGTTTAACCTAGCATTTGAGGTTGAAGCTTCAACTCCTTCAATCACCCAAAGACAACAAGTCAAAAATCATCTGACCACTCATTTTCTAGGGTCTCAGCTGAGTCAACAGAATTTAAATATTGTATAAACCAGACTCTCAAGTACTCTTCTTAATGCAGAATGATGAAGTTATTAATTTAATCATAATTTTGGCACTTATGATTGTTACTTGAGCCAGTCCATCTTCCTGAGCCTGCAGTCAGACTGACAGTTAAGCATTATAGAGAGGTGGGCAGACACATAGGTGACCTATAGCCTATATGGACTGGTGTGTTTGGACCTTTGGTGGTTGTAGTTACACAGCACTGCAAGCACTGAATTGTCCTGATTCAGCCGAGTGGAGTGTTTATTCCACCGAGTTATTATGGCAAATAAAAAACAGCACATAATGCCAATGCAATTAAATTTGTTACTGGTGAAAACAACAGTAGAAATCAGAATTTATCTGACGTAACAAAAATCCAAGAATGAAAAAAAGCTGAGAAGTAAATTAGGTGAGGGAGATAAAGCACCTCTCCCTTGTTTATTTCAATTTCCTTTGAAAAAGCAGATCAAAAGGACAGAGTACAGAAAGCCAGTGAAGCCATTCTGGTTTTGTAAGGGTCAATAAATGCTGCAGTACAGAGCCACTTTTAGCAACTGATGGTTCATTACTTTTAGAAATATGTTTTGAGGGTTCTTGTTTAGGGCTAACGGAAGAAAGCAAACACTTTTAGTTGCCTCTGGATAGAAAGCTGGAAGGCAGAAAGCAAACCAGAACCTCTATTTAGGGCTGTAACGAGAACACAGAAAAAGATGACACAGATTTTTTTTTTTTTTCTAATATGTAATTCTCCAAGAAATTCTTCAATTAACGTCCTTGCCTATTTCCCATATGAAATCGAATTACAGAAAAGAAAATGCATAGCAGTTTTTCACATCCTTAAGTTCAACAAGAAACATCAAGATTCATTGCCTCTGCTCTTTAGAATTTGAAAGTATTCACATTTTTTTGTGGATCCATTTCATATAAAACAGAGAGATCCGAGTTCTACTAATATAGATTGACTTGCAATTTGCTTGCTCAAAATCTCATGAAATTTTTTTCCTGTCCCTGTGAATGCTTGTCAAAGTCAGATATATCTCAGTTAAGTTAGCTGGTAGTTGAGCAACTCTGCTCAGAGTTGCTTTTTTGTGTGTGCAGAAACTGTGATCAAGCTCTAAAATGAAGTTGCCTGACTGTGCTCCAAAACACATTGGTATCTTTTAAGCTAAAGCTGGACTTCAAGACACTGATTTCAAGCAAGTAGAATCTACATTCTCTGTTCCTCTTGTATCCTCTGATTTTGTCTTTGTTTCTCTTGAAATTCGCACCCACACTATTCTCTGTAAGAAAGGAATACATCTAATCACATATTCCCAAACCATAACCATCTAGAAAGTTGAACTTTCTAAAAACTAGAAAGTTGGACCATAAAATATTGTGCCATTTCAACAATGGAGGACCTATACAAACTTAAATGTATAAAAAAGTTCTTTGAGTTTACTGTTTAGGAAAGTCTAAATGTTAGGTTTTATTTGATGCTAAATAAGGATTTCTTTAAAATGCTAATATTAAATAAAAACAAAATATTGATCAGGAACAAAACAGTTCATTTAAATTGTTTTCTAATGAATGTCACTAGAAAATATATGCTGATTAGTACTTGTTGGAGAATATTTTTTGCTGAAATATTTCCATCTGTTCTATTTGGCATAAATTTTCTATTCATTCTCATTAAGTTAAGCCATGTAGAAGCAGTCACCAGAAAAATGAACCAGCAAAGAGAAGAGGAAATAGATCAGCGATCTGATGCAGGTAGTGGTTAAAAAGATGGGTAGTACAGAGGGGAAAGCAGGAACAAAAAGTAATAATGCAAAGCAGAAACACCAAAAACAAACTGCAAAGGATGAAGTGATACGGTGGATACATGACAAAGAAAGAATCCCTGAATGCAAAGTAATATATATTGTTATATACAGTGTTAGGAGACCAGGAATGCATGGAAACAGGAATGAGTTCCCGTCATACAATACTGAAAGCCTGTTTGGGCAGCGGTGTGTCCAAAGTACAGCACCCAGCTACCCAGCAGAAATAAGTCTGGGCTAAACACTGTATCGGTACAGTCAGCCGCTAGGCTTCTGGTTAGAAGTTAACGGCATGGGCAGAAAAACTTCAGCTCTGTGCACCTACATGTCTAGGCGAATCCCAATAATCTTTCAAGATTGCAGGTGTACTATTTGCTACTAAAGCACCTACCACAATGATGCCAGCATATTGAAGTTTACTATTTCTACTGTAAGCAATAACGAAAACAGTCCACATAAACAGCCAGTTAACATGCAAGCACCAGACAAGACCTTACCTTTATTTTTTCAGTTAAACCTCCAACAAACAGCATGGCATTAGCATCTACATCCAGAATGGTATATCCGGGTGGAGAGACAGCACTGAATGTGGCTGGCACAATGCTGGCTTTAGGACCATCCAGAGCTCGCACTGATATTGTACCATTTTTCCCAGTCCTAGAGATTTTAACAAAATAATTTAAGCATACAGAGTCAGTAGTTAAATCAAACATAGCAGGAGTCTACTTTAGATAGCATCTTTTAATAGAGGCATGCATTACTGATGTGATTATGTTCTATTTTGATACAAAAGAATACTCTTATGCCTGCTTAAGTTAAAGACATGATTACAAAACCAGGTGTTTTTTTCTCACCTCAATGTCTTTTTTGAACAAAACTCACTACACAGATGAAGTGGAACCTTCACCGACTAAAACTAAGAAGTTACATTTTTTAAATTATTGTCATTAAATTAGTGGTAAGTAATTGTTTCTAGACATAACAAATGATGCAGGCAAGGTTCCAAATTAAATTACTCAATTTCATAAGGTTTATTAGATTATATTTGAACTGAAATGAATGATCATGTGATAAAGTACTTGGATTCCCTTCACTGTGATGCACAGAGTTTGCATTTTCTGCAATGGAGCTCCCTTGTTGCTTATCGAACTAGCATAAACCCCATTATGTTTAAGGATGTTACCTCATTGTCCCCTGTGAATCACATCAAATATTGATGGTAACAGCAGCAACAAAAGAATTTGTCGTTTGTTAATAGTTTTTGAAGCAGTTTGTTTTCTACTTTTTAGGTTATATTCATGAAGTAACTGGCATGGAAGGAGTTTGCTGACATATTTTTACAATCAAAGGAATGGAATGAAGAGAGAGATGATTCCTCCTAGTCTTTCAGGTATATAGAAAGGTATTTCAAAGGAAACTTGAACAATTTTGATAGAATCATAGTATCATTTAGGTTGGAAAAGACTTTTGAGATCATCAAGTCCAACTGTTAACCCAGGACTGCCAAGACCATCACTAAACCACGTCCCTCAGCACCACACCTACTCATTTTTTAAACACCTCCAGGGATGTTGATTCTACCACATCCCTGAGCAGCCTGTTCCAATGCTTGACCACACTTTCAGTTATTTGCAATAATTTGCTTAGTATCACTTTAGTTCACAACAGTATGGATAGGAGCTTTCTACAGAAAGCTTACTCCTTACCTAATAGAGGTAAATTATTAGGCATTTATAGGCACACCATAAATTAGTGTTTCATCCCAGACAGATGGACCATAATTGACACACATAATTTCTTATGGGGCCATGTGACTGTAGAAATAAGCATGGAGTATGACCCAAATCCTGTCATGTGCAGATGAAGCATCTTGTATGTTCAGTAATGTGGGAGAGGGTTGGCTGGGAGATGAGGTAGGCAGAGGTGATCAAATACTGTGGATGTACAGATAACTTGGGAAATTGCTGCTTTGTCTTATTTTTAATAGGATGCTGGATTTCCCATGACCATTGCCATGTTAGTTTGGAAATTCCTAACATGGATGCCCAATCCTGCAACCCTAACTAGCCCTGAAACACTCAGCATGGATACCAATATTACATGGAACTTTTCTAACTTATCTGTTTGATACTTAATGCAGAAATACACCATTTTAAATAAAAATTTCTATCATTTTCTGTTAACAGTTTATGAAGAGTGCATACCTATCAAGAGTGACTACCCATTTTTTAGACTACATGTGGTATTTCGCTAGATACCAGATTAGACCCTAAAAATTACTCAGTAGCTGTTCTCAGGCTAGACAAAACTGAATTTTCTCAGAAAGCAGATTTTATATCTATATTTGTGAAAAAGGGTTCTAGGGAAAGGAAGGAAGCTGATTAAATAGAGGTGATAAAATTCATGAAAAATTGCCACGTTGCTTCTGTAGATGAAAAGTGACATACTCATCCTATCAAAATACTTTCAAGTCACAGTCAGAAAGTAAAAAAATGAAATAATAATTTTAAAAAATCCTTTGATTTTCAAACGTCCTGAACCTTGCTGCATGCAAAAATACAAAATTCCTTTCTGTCTAATTAGAAAAAAAAGACTGGCTTGGGGTTCTGAAGTAGCAAGCAAACTATAAGGTAAAAGCATATCTTTCAGGAAAAACTATCATTTCTGTTAAATAAAACTTTACTTGAAGAACTCATATATAGAGCACAGCAAGGAAAACTGCATAACTTAAGCAACTGATTAAACTAAATAAAGAAACTGCTATCCTGTACTTACAGAATTCCTGGATTTAGAAAGTTTACTGGACCAGAGCTCTAGAGGGTGAAAAAATACTGTAAAACTATGAATTTTATGTCTAAAAAACATTCTTCAGGAACTCCTTTGGCTCAGAACCTATTACCCCAAAACCAGAATGAGTTGAAAACTGGAGAATGAGAAAAAAAGTTGAGAACTGGAAAAAAAGCCACTTAAATAAAAAAAAAATAAATTAGCGGAGACATTTCAGTTTTGATAAATTTCTCTAAAACTGTGAAGCAGGGTTGCAAAGTAGTTTTGGAGAAGACATAAATCTATGTCATCTTGCCTGCTTTATAGTCAGGGATCTCAAGTCTTTCCATGTGAAAAATACATACATACAAAAACCCACGGGAGCTCTTTGATTACCTACCTGTACTTCTTCTGGCAGCTCTGGAAACCACATGAATGAGACTCTTAGTTACCTAGGGAATGTCCTAAGTGACATCTGGGGTATGTAAACATGATGTCAAAATCATTTTAAAGTGGGCTAAAGCCATCCACATTATTCTAAATAATTTGTGGGTTTTTTTATTTCCTTTTAATGAAATATTTTACCTTTTATTGCAAAATCAACTGAATGCTAAGGGGATATCTTTGCAGCAGAAATTCCAATTTTTTTGGTTTTTTCAGAAGGCTTATAAATTTGAAGTCCTTTAAAGGATAAAAGTTCTTAATGTAGTAACTGTTGAAAGACTAACAGTAGCTGAAGACCTTTTTTTTAAATTGCTTAACTTTGATGGTCTCCAAAAGAAAGTCATCGGCTCTTTCAATCTATGTTATGCTGAAATCAAGATTCCAGTGTAAAAACTTCCAAGTGCAATAATGCAGAAGTCACTGAGAATACTGACACTTTTTAGGGCATCTAGTATGTCACAAATAGCATGCATGTCTTTCATTTTCAAACACGCTGAAATGCTAACAATGGAGTCTTTTCCATAAATAGTTCTCTCTTATTTAGGGAGGGCAGCTGGGCTTGAAGAAAGAACTTGGCTAACTTGACAGCAAAAAGATGTTGCTATCCTGTGCATAACAAGTCATCAGGTTAGAAGATACTGTTCTAGCGACAGTCAGTTCTGTAGAACTGGAGGACTACAGAGAATGTATCAGCACTGTGTGGCTGATCATCTGGAAAATTTACATAATGCCATGCATGCAGGGTTTGCTCTTTAGGAGATGCATGATGTAAATGAGATTACTTTTGCAAATAATCAACACTGGATTACAAAATAAAATGCAGAAACTTCTGCTCCTTGACCCCTTGAGAGCACAGAAAGTCTTCATTGGAAAGCATGGCTCAGATCTGCCACAGTAGTTTAAATTCTTGCTGAGCTGGGCTGGATGTGTCTATAATGAACTTGGGATTGAAACATTCTTTGTTCTTAAAGGAAGGGTGCTGCTTAAACTCTGTCATTAACAATTAAAACAATGGTAATGTTTAAAATACACTTGATTAAAATTGCACCTAATCAGGTCCTGCTCCTAATTGAGGCATGCTGAAGTCAAGTGACATCGTTTCACTGATCTAGTGAGTCTCAAAAATATTGTCAGCTATTTGACTGTTTCACAAAACTGACATTGTTTGCATGTTGCAAACCTGCTTTAAATCATTTTGCCAGATACTGTTATGCCAGATTTTCCTTTATTGATACTTTGATTGATTGCAGCTGATTGACATCAATCAGATTTGCCTCTGTAAGCAGGTAAGTAACTCCGTAAGTGTCAATTGTTAAATTCCTGTACCCTCAAAGTATAGGGAATTCCTTTAGAAAATCTTACAGAAATAAACAAATTTTACTCCCATTCCATAAAAATATTAAATTATCTCCATGATAACCTCTGCACAGACAATAAAATGCAAAGTATTAGAAAGCTTTAATTAAAAAGGTGATGAACATTAAAAGCACCTCTGGAAAACAGATGCAGTAATTATCAATTTATTCTTAACACACTGGAAATTTTGCTACAGATGTTAACTGAACTGAGCATCTCTGATCATTACTTAACAGTCAGATTTTTCATATTTAGATTTCATTCGGTATGGTGAGTGAACTTGAAAATTTCACAGCCTCTGTGCCACAGCATCTCTTCTTTTTAAGGTCCTTTGGGATCCTTGATTAAGAACTGCCATCAACATTTAAACCTACCATATCATTATTATCGCATGTCAATGCCTGTCACCACTGAAATCAATGGCAAAATTCAGCACAGCCAGAATTTCACCTTATGTTCCCATTCTAAGCAGATGCCCTGCTCCAGCTGTTCAGGCAGCCCTGTCAGGTTGCTGAAAAAGTCTGTGACTGGAACTGAGAAGAAATTTGGAGAGAAAAGGTGAAAGCATGAAATGATTAAAACTCTCCAACAGCTTATGAAGGGAGTCAGAGGAGAGTTATCAAATGGACTAAAATGTTTCAAGTTGAAGAATCTTTAGTAGGGTATAAGACTTATGAAGTCTGCCTTTAAGAATGCAAAATCAGTACTGAGCTCTTCATCCTAATCCCAAAAATCCAACTGTCTCTGTAATGTAATTCTCCTAAACACTGCTCTGTACTTCAGATCTGTGCAGCTGTAATTGTTCCAAATTGCTGATCCAGCAGTTTGTTCAAAACTAATGGCATGCACATCCTATATATCCAGAACAACCAGCTTAATAGGCAAAGCATTTTTGTAGGATGTGTGAATTTTTATACCATGTCCTGGCTCCATATTCTGCTGAAACAGCTTTCTTGTAAATGGAAGTCTGGCATTACTGTGTCATGAAGCTGTTTTAGTATGTATAATACAAATTGGTGACGATTTCACCAGTTCACATCGTATCCCAGTTTGTATCTTCCTAGCAATAAGGTTTCAGTAAGCCAGCTTCTGGACATGGTGCCATAATTTTATTTAATTCTCTGCTCTGATTTGCTGGTTTCTGTGATTTCACTAACTTATTTAAACTGGATGCCATTTCCTCCTCCAAGGATTAGAGTGCTTTTTTTTCTTTTTTTTTTTTTTTCCCTCTCATTTTCTGATTGCATTATTGGTTCTATGTTTAATACTATGTAAAATTCACTGTAATGATGCAGGAGGAATTACTCAGCTACATATCAAATTGCAATATAGATGATGTTCCTAAATTGCTAAGATCTGTTCAGAAGTAGAAGATAAAGGATATAAAGTTATGTAATCCTTATGCTGTAATTACTACACCGTATGTCATGTATTTGCTGTTTGAATGGAAAATATAAGCTTCAACTAACAGATGTGAAATTTGAATATTAAAGTATCCATGTTTCTGAAGTTCAAAACCATTCAACAGCTGATCTCAAATTACAAAGTATAATTTAACTTTCCAGAACATTTCATCCTTTAGTTTTCATAAACTGTATCTTTTTAAATATCTCCAGTTTTAAGAGATGTTCTGCCTATGCAAATGGCGTTTTGAGTAAGAATCAAGGTACTGGAGTATGACAGACCACACATTTGCAGTACTGTATCAAGACCAGAAATTCAGAAAAGCTGCTCATCTTTGAAATTCAAGAAGAAAAGAACAGTAGTTACCTGTTTGACTGCTAAAACCTGTAACTGATTTTAAAAGGAAGCTAGTTGAAGAAGAGAATCGACCAAGTGATAGGTAAACAGAAGGGAACATAAGCAGTCATAGATTGTTGAAGCTAGAGGGGAAATATGTGATGAAAATAAATTCTTGACACAAAACAATTCACATTTCAATAGTAATTCTAGTGTATACACTTTTGGTACTATTGGGTGTAGGTTCAAAAGCTTTCATTAAACCAGACTAGAAGTGCTCATATTTTTGACATATTTTTTTTTTAAAGTCAATATGTCACACATAGCAAACATTTCCACATAAACCTGAGGTATGCTAACTTGAGGACAGTGGATTAGAAGCAGAACTTATTAAATTTAGCAATTTTTTCTTTAGGAATAAAATTTTGGAAGTGAAACATGTACTTGCCTAGAGGCTTCAATCCGGTACCAAAATCCATCATCAATGGTTAAATCTGGATACTCCACACGTCCAACACCAGATCCCACATCCCACAGGAAGCTCACCTTACCTTTGCGCATCTCTATGGCCAAGAAGTCAGTCTACATGTAAAATATGAAAACAGAAGCAATTTCATACTGTAATTAAAGGGAGTTTTCCAAAACTATTCACATTTCAGGAAGTCCAATGAGGTATCAGAAACCTATATATAGACAGTAGAGTATAAAAAATAATTATCGCGTGATCTAAAATGAGATTCTCTTTTTCCTGCTTTCATGGGTTCAAACAAGGAATCTTAAGCCAAAGATGGCAAATGACTTCTGTCAGTGATATGCAGTAAACGGCTGTTAGACTTAAAGAAATGTTAATATTGTAGCCATCAAGAGAATGATTTAACTCAGAGTAATGTTGTTTGTAAAACATCTGTTGGATGGCAGAAAGATGTTGGGATTCTAGGCTAATACATGATTCCATCTAGCCTCTTCATTTTCTGTTAGGTAAATAAAATATATAGTTCAAAATGTTAAAATTCTTTTCCCATTTACTGAATTATTATTGATTTATCTAGAAGTCTGTCTGCTATAGCATCATGGGAAACTGAATCATTCATCATTATTATGCTTAGAATTGTAGTCTTGACTTAAAATTACAATAAATAGGAGCTTTGACAGTTGCAAGATGATTAGCTACTTCATTCCCAACGGAAACCCACAACCAACCCAAAAATTACCCTGGTTGCACTATGAATTTTCAAGCTCTAATATAGTTCATGAAGTCTCACATTTCGTATCTAGTTAAAATATTAAAATATATTAAAAAAATTGCTGGTCATATTTTAGAAGTCCCTACGTTAATACCAAATACCATAAATGTCTAGATTATCTTAGGCCATCTACTACTGCTCTGAAGCCTGTAGGAGGGAAAAAAGAGCCTTTCTCATCTGTATTTGCCAGTAGTCTGATCTGATCAAGCAACCCTGACAGGAAAAGCAGGAGACAGACTTACAAACTTGGCACTTCCAAGGTAAAAAAGCAGATTGTCAGCAACTGCAGTCTTCACATTGACAATGATGGTGTTGTATGTTCCCTTCTTTATTTCTGGTCTGTATGTGCGAATACAATTGCCTCCAGAGGAAACAGACACTTTGATCTTCAAAAAAAAGATGCACAGCAGGAAGAATTCAGTTTACTGCTTATTATTCCAGAAATAACTTTAGATGCTTCCAAATAAATATAAGAATATTATACTCCCCCCCGCCCCCCCCTTCCCTTCCTATTTCTGTGTTACATGTACCAGGGTGTTGCTTGGGTATGCACAGGAGGTAGAAATGGACTTCTCTTTCTGGGATTGTTTATTAAAAGTAAATAAAAGCTCTTTCTGGCATTCACATTTGAAAGGATAAACTGTATGGATTAAAAACAGTTAGAAGATACACTGGTCTAATACAAGCAGCAGTGGAATTCTAGCAGTAGAGACAATCTATAAGTAGAATGTACAGCCAGGAGAATAAGCAGCACGCCTGAAAGGATCACAGCACGTTGCTATCAAGTACACAGGATGATCTAATTTTTCCTTGTAATGCCTTTGATTATGCCAATTTAAGACACCATTTAACAATTATTTTTAAACCAACAGTTGTGTCTATCACTGCTTTTACATAGCCCCCAATGGAGTTGGTATTCATAACTAAGTTTCATTTTCACAGCTGAGTGACATACGCACTTGGATATGTGTGCTAGTTTCCTCAGGCTCTGAGCACAGATAAAAACTGTATACAGTTTGCTTTCATAATGCCAGCACAGACATAATAACAGTACAATGGTATTTCAATTTCAGCTAGATATGTTTATGTATTAGAGTAGATGTACATAATGGTATCCCCTTATGCTTAGGGCACACTTTGCCAAAAAGAAGAGCCATTATATGACCAAACTCACAATTTCCGTATCTCAGAAAAGTTTAGCAGTTAAGTACTTCAAAGCCATCAGGCAGAAGATGAATGTAAAAACCCCATATCATCACTGCAGCTTGTCTTTCTATTGTGTGCAAATTTAATTGAGTATATGGAATACATTTCTTTCCCGGGATCCTATTATTCTGTAGATATTTCCGCCCCCACCCCCCCCACCCCCCCACCCCAACATTTTTCAGGAAATTTTCTGAAGTACCATCTTTAACAGATTTTATCCTCTGCTACATTAGGTCTGAGGCTGAATAACCTTAGTATTAACCAGCTGATCCTCAAGTTTAGAGTATTACTGAGTCAGGGAGACAGACTCTAAACTCATTAAATGGACTAGAAATATATTCTTAACTCAAGTTAGAGTCCTCAGAACTGCTACTGGACAAAGAAAGTCAAGAATATGGGAAAGTAAATACGCTCAGCAATTTCAGTGAGCTTGGCATTGCCTCATTCTCAGGTAATATAAGTTCTATGATATGACATCAGGGCTTAGACAAAAAAACATGTTTTCTTCTTCATAAAAATCAATGACATTGTGACTCTTCTGCTGTACTATCATCCATAATAATTCTTAAATAATAACCTTTCCTGACACATTCCTACAGTTATCCATTTAACAAGGGCAATTTTAAAATGAAGGAACAAGACACAAAGTGAAAATAATCAGAATATTCTCTTTTAGCTGAGAAATTATACTCCATTATTTGCTCTCTACACATGTTTAGAATTAGAAAGGATTCACTCTGTGGAAAAGAAATAGTAAAGTAGAAAATAAAATCTCATCAATACTCAAAAGGTCATTTTACTGAGAAAGAGGGCTTACCGAATTGGCTTGCTTCCGAGCCTGGTTTATCAGCTCTTTTATCTGAGAAATGTTTTTTCCTAAGTTATCTTGAAGTTCTTTGATTGGCTTGATTTTATCTAGCAGACGATCTGCTTCCTTTTCTAGGGTTTTAATACTGGAATCTGCATCAGCAACTTCATAGGAAGAGTTTGAGAGAACAGTGTCAAACAGTAATTATACATTAGAACACAAAAATCCAAGAAAATTCTGCATACACAATACTCAGGCAATTGTATATGCTACTACGAGTTATACACAGACCAGGAAGCTATCTGAACAGAGTAATATAATTCAAGAGCATTTGGAAGCAAGTTAAAGTAGCAATAGTAGCAAATGCAGTTGTTAAATCAGGATTTTGAAGCAGTAACTATGCTTCAGGTCAGGATGATACTAACAGAAAACATTTCCTGTAGCAAAATACACTTATGAATGAGGTATTTACTTTCTTTTTTTTTAAAGTCCAGTTTTGAAGAAAAATGCTAGATTAATGACAATTGGTTACTTTCCGTTAGTAATTTCTGAAACAGGGTTAGAATTAACTTGAAGTAATTCTTGAATTAACTATAATGGCCACGACTAGAAAAAGGCTTTATTCTGCTCACAAGTTTAAAATTCTACATGTGTACTGAAAGCAGAATAAAAAACAGTGGCAGTAAACTGCAAATATTGTCTTTTTTTCAGGTGAACTTAATGAGTTCACAAGGATATTTTTTTCTCTCTTTTTCTTCAAGCTCCAAATTACTTTTTTTGCCCCCAACATACTACCAGTGAACAATGCCCTCTCTTTGACAGTTCGTCAGATGATCTAAGGATCACAGCATTTGCTAGCATGAGGGTATGGGTTTATGTGGATGACACAGAAAGCAACAAACCTGCATTTACCAGAAGAATGTATATTGAATGATAATAATAATAATAATGCTTAGATAAAACATGGAAGTCTGCATACCTAGTTTTTGAATAGTCACGCAGACACTCATACCAAACCTTCAAGATGCTTCTTAAGGTTTCGCATATGTGAAACTAGTTACCAAGTCACTTTAACTCAGAGCCTTAGAAAAGTAACTATTTAATTATTTCAATGAATGTGAAATATAGAGCACCATGCAGAAGCTTTGGTGGTAAGCAGTGAATCATTGTTTATCAGAAAAGGCACAATAAAAGCAGCAAGAAAGAAAACGTACATACTGATTTCTGTAGACAAGGTACGGAGACAAAGAAAAGGAAAAAACAGAAGATAATGTAAGAAAAAGTTTTCAATAGCTAAACAGAAATGTAAAGTAAATTGAGGGACAGGATAAATCTAGAAAAAGTGTATTACTTTTCATATATTGCACATCTACTTAGTGAGAATGCAGGGCCTGAATTCTGACATACAGGAGACGCTACGACTGCTTCAGTATGTAGTTGTACAAAGTGAGTATGTTGGTGCTCATATTCAGCGTGGTTTACCCTGCATTTACTTTAATCTTATTCTGTAATCTGAGTATCCATTAGCAGTTGGAGTAGTAAAAACATACTTCTAGAGAACATCTTCCAATTAAGCTTTATGTGACATGAAAGAGTTTGCAAGTGTTAAGACCACTCCTCAATGTCAACATGATGGGGGACAATCAAGAGATTAATTTCTACATTATCCCTCCTAATCTCAGCTAAAATACTAATGTACATAGTCTTAGAATACTTTGGCTGGGACAGATGGCCTAATCTAGATCCAGCAGTGCCGAGAAATTACTGCTTTTAGGCCACTTAGTTTATCAATGCCCTGCCAGAGGTCATTAACTCATAGATCTGTTTGTTCCATAACCCACTGTAATATAACCACACTATTTCAATCAATAACTACTTTTCATATTGTCTAAACTAGTATGGATCAGTCTACCTGACAGGGATTGTCCTGGGGCTCACACATCTATCTCAATTGATGAGGGATCAGGAACCTGCAGCAGGCAGGCAGTGACAAACAGCTATTTGGATTAACTTCTTTCATTGGTACAGCTACAATCTGAAGAGGACGTTTGTCTGTACAACAATTATAACCTCCTAAACTAGATGTTTTTAGGTGCCCAGCTTCATCAAGCTGACAACAATCTGGAGAGCCCAGGTTAGCTGAGAAATTAGTCCTTCAGTAATTCTCTAAAGATACGTGGTTTTGTGGTCAGCCCTAATTATATAGTCACATATGATATTCTAGCAATCTACCCTAAAATGGATTGTAATTTAGCATTCAATTTTATCCATCATAACCAAAGTGAAAATGCTAAAGCAATTGCCACATTTGATAACAGGATTCACTGTTCAAAAAAATAAAATAAAAGCATACCAAAAAAAATTTTCAGAATCTCCTTTTTGTCTTTCTACTTAACTGTCTACTTTAGCGTTCTACCCAAAATAGTAACATATATGAAAGAAGTCATGCATTTCCCCCAGAACTGATTATCTGACTGACTGAAGACAGGTTTAGTGAGTGGAATTTTGCTTGAATCAAGGGGTGAACTGCCAGTCAGAATCTTTGATTATTCACCTCCTAAATACTTTAAATAGTAGTCAGTGGAACAAATCCATCCACTACACATTCATCGTGCTGATGTTAGCTTTTTTTTCCAATTGCTAGCACCAGTCCTTAAGATTTAAAATTCTTTTTATATATAAAGTCCAAAAAAAAATAGAGGTGATAGAGATCCCTTTTATCCCAGCATACTATAGTAATGCTACGTGAGTGAAATTCTGGAGTGCCTCTGATTTCATTTTGAGATGCGAAATGAAAACCACAAACTGAAAAAACCCACCACCGAACAGCCCAAAAAAGATCTTACTGTTCTTGATAGGGTCCTTCACAACAGCATTTGTTTTTGCCACATCATCTGCGAGTTTACTGTAGTTGTTTCTCAAGCCCAGGAGGTTCTGGTTGATGTCTTTAATCTGGGCCAGGACCTCATTTGCTGTATCATTGGCTTGTCTTGCTTTATCTTTGGCTGCCTGTACCTTTATAGCTGTATCTGTAGGTAGAAAAGGACAATAAAATGATTGCCTGGAGTACAGCAGTTTCCTTCACACATCTTAAAGTTGGGTTAACTCTTAAATTGTGTTGTGTAGTTCTTTGAGAGCTCCTACTTCACATGCAGTAGGATATTAGTAGCTGTAATTTCAGACTGCAGAATCTCGCCCTTTATGACTTTTTTTTGAGACATCAGATGCATCTAAAGAAGAGAAAATGCTCCAGCCCCATTTGTATGTAAAGGAGAAATAATTTTATTAGGTAATTTTTTGTGTGATTTTTTTTGCTGTTGACTCACTGGTTAACTTCTGATCAAGTGTCAGATATAATACTTGATATTTATAAAAGAAATAGGACTTTCAATGTTCTGATGTACAGAGTACAGAAATCTAACTCCATGTGTTTCAGCTGAAATTCTGACAAATAATCTTGTGAATTAGGACACCAAGGGCCCATTGGCTGAATTAATCACATACATCCATAGACATCCTCGGTGACCTGGAGCAAAACAATTAGTCTAATGCTGCCCCACCTCTCTGCCTGCAAAATGAAAATGCATGTTCTATCTTTGGGGTGAAAATATTTAAGTCTGGAATGTATCCAAGCAGGTATTTATTCAAATCCTGTGTTAGTAAATTGGATTGCTTTAAAACTTATCATGCAGCTCAGGTGCTGTTGCCAAGCTGGGATTACACCACATGATGAGCCAGCACTAGGGAGCTGTCCAGTTTTCTGAATTCCCGCAGATGGGAGGCAGTGAGCAAGCAGAAGATGTTGTGGTGGACACTCCAGCTTGCAAGGGAACCCATGTGAACCCTCACTCTACCACCACTCCACAGTGGCATCGTGGGTCCTGTAGGAACTTGCTTTGCTACCTTCTTGCTCTGAAACTGTTCTTAGAATTGCTTTCTCCTTGTGTTTTCCAAGGTATCCTTCATGTCCTTCAGTCACATGAGAATTCTGGAGTGCAGCCCAGAAGTCTGGATATATCTAAAACAACCACGTAGGGATAAGACCACTTGTCATACTGACTGGGGCTTCCTGGGGTAGTCCATGAACTACTGAGTGGGGAAAGGCACAGGAGGTTGTGATTCCTTTCAGTTTCTGACTAAGAGACAGTTGATAAGAGCTAGTTTATACCAAGCATATGCTTGAAGCAGATTGCACATTCCTGATTCTATGACTGTGTGAAGACATGGAAAACCACGGACATTTTCTCCATTTCAAGGGCTCAACAGCATAGGTTTCCAAATGGTCTTCTAGGCAGGTCCTTCTTCTGTGGGACACCTGATCTGATCAAGCCTGTGGCCTGGGGAGCACATGATGCTTCCTAAAGCCATAGAGAATTGGTGGATTTGTCCTGCATGCTGGAGGATCACGTGACCATTTTTACTTTCTTAGTAAAGATATATTATACCTGTGCTTCAAATAATTCCATCCTTATTTCTGAAATTTTGGCTCTTTAAAGCCCCCAAAATACAATATCACCTTGAAAATACAACTGAACTTTTAATAAACCATTATCATCATCAGAACTGTCAAGTGAAAGAACAAAGAGCTCTGATTGCCTTTTTTTCACTTCCTTTTTTCATCATATCTAAGTATCTCTTTCTGAGGCCAATATTAGAGGTCAGGCAGCTTTCTGGCAGAGTTGGAGTTACTGTGTTACTTCCCTCTATTGGTCACAGAAATTATATTTATTTTCAGCCACACTTTAAATTATGCCATTCCTGCACATATGGATCCTTGTCCTAAGGTGATCTACCTTAAATTTTGATTTTTTCTGCTCTTATTTGGCTATTCATATAGCATGGAGACAAGAATTACTACTTTAAGCTGCTCTCTGCTTTCTTAAATCCTTGAAGAACAAGATATATGACAGGGTCATTCCCTCTCTCATCCTCATTGGCTATTTCCCTTTTGGAGAATCAATTTACTGTATTTCCTTATCCATGCCATTTATTTGCTCTGAATTTCATTCTTAATACACATCTGGTTGTTTTTATGAGTGTCCTTGTACCAAGCACCCTGTAACTCTAATCTGACAAGAGTTTATTACATTGCCAATGGCTGCACATTTTATATTTCTTTTACTTGTTTCATATTTAGTATTGTGTTCTAAGGTCAACTGGTTTTAGAGGTCCATTTTATTTGACCGAGACATCTATCTGTGCACAAGAAAAGAAACAGTCATGTCAATATCTGTGGCCAAGACCCAGGAAATGGTATAAAATGAGCATGACATATTAAAACAAATTTCCATGAACACCTGATTTCAAGGATCACTAAATCTAAACCAAAACTTTTCAGTTATCTGGAATCAAAGCTAGAAAAATGTGCAAGATGAATAAGTAAATTGTTTTTCATGCCAAGTTTTAACTTGCAGTCTGAATCTTCCAGACCACCACAAATCAGATAGAATATAGATTTTCTTTAGAGACTTTTCTTAAGGCATATCTTCAGTTTATAAAGTGCTCTATGGAGAGAAAAGTCTTAGCAGATTACACTGATACAAAACTTTTTATTTTCTAAAATAAACAGTTTATCACTGTCCATTATAATGAAACTACATTGTAGTTCCCTGTCTCTCACTATCACAACACAAAGTAGCTAACATCTCAGGACTTTGGGATTTGAATGAGTACTACAGATTAATTTTTTTTTTTTTTAAATGGCTATATAGGATTCAGAGTTCATTGAGGAAAGCCTGCTCCTGTTCTAGGCGATTTACAGTCTGAAGAAGATATACAATCCAAACAGTGACTGGAAACAATACTGCAGCATAAAAGAGTGAGAGTGTGGTAGAAAGGTAAGACAAAACCCAGCAAATTTCATTCTGCTTTTTCTATTAGGTCAGTAAGACATTCTTCTTGAATTAAATTATACCAGTTCAATTATAATGGTTCATTAAACAGTAGTTTCATAAAAAGACTTCATGTTTAAAGACTATTTGTCTCAGATTGGATCATAATTCCCGATACCATAATTCTTTGCTTTCTGAAACCTCTTGCAAACTGCAGAAGCATTGTACCTTCTACTGTATCATAATACAAACTAATACCATGTTAACTGTGTTCAGTTTGGTTCTCTCTCACATTGTTCATGTTTGTCTTATTACAGCGGCCAAAGGTCAAAGTGGACACAGCGTGAACATAGACAAAGATTAATCAGACAGTTGTTAAATGAAACAAAAGAGCCAGGATGAGTCAAGTGTTCCAGCACTTTTCCAGCTTACCGTTAGGAATGGCTGACAGCTTTCCTAAGGTTTCATTCAAAGTTCTCAGGAGAATGGAATTCTTCTCATCAGCACCTTTCAGCTTGTTCTGCATGCTGTCCAGATTACTACCCTTTTCTATAAAAAGCGCACATAGTAAAAGGCTTTAACTCTTTGTTTTCACTATCCTTTCTTTGCACAGAATTTAAAATGCATAACAATGAGCAAGCCATTTATCATTAAGATATTACATTGTGTAAAATAAGAAGTCCAGTAAAACTGGTTGTACGGTTCACCAATAATCTTCCTCTGTTTCTTTAAGTTCCCTACTTCCATGGTATCTAAATACTTTAGTTATTTGTACTATATTATATTTATCAAGAGTTTTCCTAAGGTGTACAGAAGAAAGAAAAAAATGACAATCATAGATGGTATGATTTATGCAAATTCACATAAAAATCCACTGATAGATTCAACAAGTGTGATGTTTAGGCATAGCTTTGATTCCTAGATTAAGCTACTACTGAAATTATCTTGTTAAAGTGGTTGAATGGGTTGAATGAGTTGGACGCAGCGTGAAAGAGCAAGATTGATCAGGTCAGCTTACTGTTGCAGTTAGACGACAAAGCCTAGATCTCCTGGATTTTCTCAAAAATAACTAATGTTGACATAACACCTGAAGAAAACACATGAGATCACCCGAGCACTGATCATCAATATGAGGAGTATACATAACAATAGGTTATTATGAAATAAGTAATTTTTTTTAAAAAAAGCCTGTCTAGTAAATAAAGCTTTAAGCTAAGAATTTGTTCAAATCAAAGAACTAGTACAAATTACAGGCAGAGGTGTGTCATATTCAGTACATTACTGATGAAACTGATGTTGTCCTTTACAGGTAAGTTCCTATTCTTTAGCATTTGCTGTGAATAAAAATTACAGAGTATTTTTTAACAGTATCCAGCACAGCAATAATTTTTCAAACTCAAAAGTGAGATTCCAGCGAAGCTCTATGGCTATTTAAACAGACATTATTTCAAAATCTAGAAGTAAAGTTTGGCACAAAAAATGGTAGTTAATGCTTAAGCCACTATCTTAGCCGGCATTTTTCATCATTTCTTTATATCAATATGGAACTCTCTGGAACAGACAGCTGGTAATTTCTTACCTTAAAGTCATGACCTACTGGGAAACTAACTCAACATCACTGTCCTTGATAGTAGGAAGAGGAGAATAATTTGTAGAGAAAGAGTTTAGGATACAAACTATGACTGTGACCTTCAGATATGTGGCAGGTTATTGAAAATAAACACCTAATTTTTGGATACTTATCCAAGCAGATACTGGGATAAGAAAACACACTGCAGATGAGGTTTCTCCTGAATTATAGCCACATACTTGCCAAAAACAAAAAGCATCTCTTTTTATCAAGGGACAATAACTTGATATCACTGGTACTCCAGCATCAGGGCTGTAACCCTTTTGTGAGAGAATAAACAGAATAATAGATTAAAACAAGGGACTGCGGTTCATGTTCCACAAATTCTAAACCCGCAAGGTTTCTTTTAACTAGATGAGCAAGAAGCAATTTGTAAAGAGAAAAATCAAACAAAATGTGTATTATCTACAGGAAATCATTAACTAATTTTCCCAAGCCTATAGCAAGGCTGAAAGAGCAAATGGAATTTATATGAGAATACTTTTGTTGTTAGACCCTTTGAAATGTCATTCAGGAATAAATATGTTTGCCTTATTTAAATCAGAGCAACACACAGGACTGTGAGAGTGCCTGGAGGTAAGCCCTCATTCCTGCAAAGTGTCCTGCAGAAGAACAGGACATTTGTGTGAACTGTAAGAGGCACAGTTAACACTAGAAAAAAGTTGGGAAGATTCATCTAATTTATAAGGTCACTCTTCTCCTCAAAATCACCTTTCTTTTTAAATGACAGATTTTGTCTCAACTGCTGAATGAGGCTACTGGTAATGTGATGCTGCTAAACCGGGATGAACTCATGAGATTCTGGTCTTAAGTGCTCTGAGACTTTATCTGAGTTCAATTCTTCTTAAGTAATAATACTGACAAAGCTGTTTTAATTTCCTCCATTTAATTCTGAAATTATAGTCTGCCTGATATTTCCTTGGTGTCTGTGGTGCCTTTTGGGATGTTAGTGTTTATAAAGTGTGTTAATATTTCTGAGATACTTGATTCATTTCTGGTGGTGGTATACTAACTTTGTTGCATACTCTTAAATTACCTCTTTTTTTCCTTTTTACTCTGTCAGATCCAACACTATGCTAATTATCCCCAGTTATATTTCTGAAGAATCATGTTTCCAGACTTCTGTTTTCAGCTTTGTAACCATAGCAGCAAACTGATTTTTACAGAATTTAATAGGGGAAGTTTCCCTAGAACTCCTGAAATTGAACACTGAAACTCCACCTGTTTAATATTTTTTCTTTTAATTCCTCAAATACATGTTAACTGTGGTTGGGTTTTTTTGTTTGTTTGGGTTTTTTAATTACAATAATAAAGCCATAAATTAAGTGTCCCAAGGGAGCCTCTTACACAGAGATGCGAGGAGATACTAAGGCCCGTATCAGCTATTCAAAGAAATTGTTCATTTTGCGTAGTGATATTAGCATGAAGTTGTATTTTGAAGTACCTTCCCCTACACTGTAATGCAGATGGCCTCTTCACTAAGCACAGAGCTAATTTTGTGTATAAGTCGTGAACTGAACTGACTTCATGTCAGCTTTCCCCCATCCTTTAATTATTAGCATTTATGAAAAATGTTGGAGCCATGATTTGAAGGCCTGATATCCTCCAGTTAATCACCGGGGCTTGAAAAAATACAGGCAGCTACAATCTAAGTGTTTTCAAACTCCATTGCTTATCTGACTTGGAAGAGGTTAGTGGGCCTGCACTGAAAGATGCCAGACACTGTCAATTCAGAGTCAAGTGTAGATTGAGGAATAGTCTTAGAAATTTATTGCAGTCCTGTTTCCACCTGATTAACTCTGCACAGAGTCAGCACAGGATGCCAATCAAGGCACTGTTTATTGTTCAAATCAACAAAACCAGTCATGCATCACTGAAACTAAACCCTAAAGAGTAAGCAGGATCTTGAAGAACTTTGCAGGTACAGGCCTTTAAGTTTTCTGGCTTAGTTAACATGAACAAAGATTTTAAATTTCTGTTTCTATTTCATAATTAAACACAACATTACAGAATAAAGCATTGTTTCTTTTTCCTCTGAGTAAATAAATTGAAGTGAATCAAATGAAAAAAATATCCCTGTACTCATATGTTTCATCTTAAGATGAACTTAAGAACTTAGATACTTAGCATTTATATACAGTGATCTATTTTACAAGAGACAAGTTTTTACAAGTCTCTGTAGATCATGTACGTAAGTGGCACTGGTTAATTACTGATGATGTGCCACCATTGCAATCCTAGTGGAAACAAATGTCTTCTGATATTTTGACCAAATGCAGTTTTCCATGCAAAACTGTCCAAGAGGGTATCATGCGGCTATGCTACCCAATGCATGTACCCTAAAAATCAGAATAAAGGTGGAAATCTATCAAGAAGCAACATATGCAGCTGTTTTTACTGACTGGATACTGCACAAACGATCTGGCAGGCAGTTACACACATCCCTTTCTTCTAGTTATCTTTGTTTTGCTTCTTCCAAGTACTATTCTTGCTCCCCACAGGCTCATCCTATAAAGAGGAAGATGGGTCACAAGCAAATATTTTTTCCTCTAAAACAAAGAAGACTTAGAAACAAACAGGGGAAAGAGATGTAACCAGAGAAATGCAGCTAACGATGGTTAACTTTTTAAAAAGATTACTTTCAGCACTGACTGAAATAATTTGGTGAATGCAATATGCCAGGTCAGCAAAAATACAAATAGGAGAGTACACAAACAAGAGATTCAGCTGTGCCGATCAGCTGGAAAATGTTTTAGCTAAAAATATTCACACATTGTCAGACAAGACAAGTCACCCTCAAGTTGTCAATTTTTAAGCAGAAGAAATGACATGAGCTGAATTTCAGTAGCCACCTGACAGCAGTCTCTAGCTGAAGAGTTTATACATCTTATTTTTGCTTTTCATTGATCAGTTTTGACAGTCTGTATATAGTCTCAAATCTGCACTGGGGCAAGTATATTTTTAAAACATTAAATTCAAAATTATAAGAAAGAAAAATTGCTCCTGGCAAACTGAAAATCCCTCAAGGCAGTGAGAATGAAGCTGGCAGGCAGCAGCATTCACTCATTTGTAGCCAAAATTTCAAAACTCCTCCTTAGCCAGAGTACTACATACAGATTTTGCTTCTCCCACCAGGGTTATTCCTTCTAACTCCTACCCCCACAGACACAGAAATGACTAAATCTCTATTTTAATAGCTTCTGTCAGAAGCTTTGCTTTGTAAAGACTGTTTCAGCAGGTTTTGGTGGTAATAGAAAACATTTCCATGATTAACAGCCATTTTATAACTTGGGTAATTGGCCACAAATCAGGGGAATGTAATAATTTAGCAAGAAAACACTCCCACCTCCGTCACAGCCCAGCCTGGATTTTTGGAGTGTGTATTACTTGAGTGGCTTATGGGTCTCCATTATTTTAACTAACGTACTACCTGTAGTGCAGACAGAGATATTTTAAACTAATGATTACTTCTGTCTACTAGCTCTTTATAGGCTGCCCATCATCCACCCTGCGCTTCCAGTTAAGATTCTGAACAGGGTGGCTTTATAAGAATCGTGAGAAAACATCGTTGTATTAATTTGACACTCAGCTCTCCCTTCATATCCTGGAAACATCAAGACATTCAGAGGGGATTATTTTCATAATACTAGTAATATCAACACTTTGGAGCAAAAACAGGGTGGGGAAAAAAGGAAATTAAGAAATCTGTCATTGCATTTTATTCTTAGGCATCTGCATTCTGGGCACAACATTAACGGATCTCTGTGGGTCAAGCTGTGGAACGTGGACATGTTTTATTAGATGCAAAAAGGCATACTGTGAAAAGTTCAGAATGTTTGTCTGTATAAAGTACTTTAAATCTAAGACATACTAGAGCGCATTAAGAAAGTCATTACCCTTCAGTATGGGGGAAGAACACAGACAAAGATTTAATAAGTGCATTTTAAAACTGATCCCTGCTTGCATTAGGATTGCTTTATGAATCTTCAGACTGTTTAGACCTTCACTTCTGAATTATGAAACTGTTGCCAACTTAAATTCTCACTGGCATAAAATGGGAGAATAATATACTTTTTTTCAAAGATCTCTGAAATAACGTCTTATTGAGGTTGTAATACATCTTTTCTCAGGGTTAAACTGGACAGTTTTGCAGGCACATCGAATTAACATATATCCAAGTACAGACACTATTTTATTTTGTCCTTGAAAACAGGGCACTGTCCTATATGGAACACATGGTTACTCCATTATAACTACCTGGGGAGCACACAAAGCTATGGACTCCACTCCATGGCGTCCAGTCTGCTCAGAGGAATACTACGGGAGAGAAGGGGCAGCATTGCTGTTTTAGTATTTCCTATACGTTAGCCATGGCAAACTGCAGCAGTTAGCATTCCAGAAAGGGGCACTAACAGCATCCTTATTCGTTCTACTTCAGCCATGCTACTTATATTGCACATTGGACTCCCCTCATAGTTTTGTGATTCTCTGTAACACGTATACTGAAACATGCACCTCCAGCCCTAAATCTGTACTGAATCTCGCAGTAAGGAGCCACAATAAAGAACACTCTAAACATACATCCAAGATTTACTAGTAACTGTAGACACATTTTTTCTCGGAGCTGCTACAAGAAAATAACAATATATTTAACTTTCAAACAGTGCATGACAATGGAATGCAATTAATTACCTTATAAAATATTATGTGTTATGATCTTATTAAGTATTATTTTTACTTGTTAGCTAGTTCTGCAGTTGAAAATCCTAGAGCTGCCAAAACTAAATTAAAGTATAGTAATAGCCAAAAGAAGAGTAAATTGTATGGATCTCATCCTTCATGCTGTATGGTTTTTGTAATGCATCTCCCAGGAGGCTAATGAAAATTTTGTATGTTAAAACTCAGAAGACTGGGCTCTATTATAAAAATCTATCTGGTTTCTAACAAAAAGTATTTTACCTACTCTAGCATGACAGGGAAGCTTCAGGCATCATCTCTGTGACAAACAGTTTAAATCTGAACCTTGAATATTTACTGTGTGTTATTTTTTTAGCTCTGATGCATGAAATAAAAAAAAAAAGCTTGATTTTCAGATACTATGATAAGCAAAAAATCTGTTTTCCTCTCCTTGTCTTTATTTCTTCTAAGTCCTAAATCTGTTTTCTCACACAGGTTTTCAAGGGCAATGCTTTTCCCTTCCTTGTGGTTAATTCCAGGTTAACCCTATTACAGCTTCAGCCAACTGCATCAGATTAAACTATAATGTATCTAGTATGCAAGAATTTTGCAAAAACTACAGTGACTGGACACAAGCTTCTCAAACTATACACAACAGAATTTCAGATTACAAAAGGGAGGGGTTTACAGTGCACTAATTTGAAATAAACCACAAAGTTATCAATTTGAACTTATTTTGTCTGGACTAACCAAAATATTACTCAATATTTGGATGAAAGACTTTCAAAATAGTTGTATGGAGGCCTCAGTCAATTGATCCTCCTCTCATACTTTACTATACCAGTGGCAAAAACACTGTATGCTTCTAAATTGCTTCCTTTGTTATATGTAAAACCAAAGCAATTAAACCAGTAATGTGTAACATATTTCACAAAGGCAGATGTGTGAAACTCAGTGTTAGCCTACTTGAAAGTGGATAATTGTATCATGCTTATTTCCCCTCAGGTTTAATCAAAATGAATTATTTTTTCAATTCCTTTCTAAGACTGCTATACAGAAAGAAGTGTTCAGTACTGTTAAACAGATGCTTCATTAGCGCTACAATAAGTATTTTCTTAGAAGACCTATAAAACAATCTGTCTGGAAAGACAAGAAATAAACTGCTTTTGGTTGCAATGATCAGAAGATCACTGAATCATAGGCTATGAACATATGTTTGTCCAAAGATAATTTTTTTCCTTCTGACCAACAGTCAGTCCTCACTATTTGTCTAAGCTGTTTTCAAAGATTTTCAAAGATTGCATCTCCCTAATCTCCTCAGTAATCAATTCCAGAACTTCTGTATTTTAATTACCACGAAGACTTTCCTAATATGTGATCTGTATCAGTGCATTTGAGATATGTTAGTCCCATCTTCTTTGGAGAAACCTTAACATAACTGAAGAATACTGAGTCCCTACTCAATTGTCTCTTTTTCAGTCTACAGATTTAAATTATTTCATACTTTCTCCTCATCTCTCCTCTTCCAGGCCTTGCAAACCACCTCAGCCCTCATGAAGTTCAGTGCTCAGCACTGTAGCCAGTAACTTCACTAAAGCACTAGAAACTCTGCAGAAAGTAAAAGGATTGTTTCATGTGTTTTGGAAAGCCATGCTCTGATTCATGCACTCCTCTGTGACATCTGCCTTTTCCACCTCTACCCAGCACATCATTCATGCTTCTCTTTAGTCTCATTCTAGAGAAGTGCTACCCCGACAATTTCTCCTCATCCTGAATTTCTGCAGCTGATTATTCATGTTTGCATGAAACACCTCATATGTGTCCATACTGACTACCATCCTGTTTTCTCCCACTATGACATTCACCAATAATACTCTCATTTATTGATGAGAAAATACTAAGGCCGTAGTAAGAACAGTCTGACCTGAATTACCATCTTTTACAACTCACTAAACAGCTGATGCAAAACATATTTTTTCCCCAGTGGAAAATACTGAATAGAAATTAAAGATACTTTATTTTTCACTGGGAAACCAAATGTTTGGTTTGGAATCCACAAAATTTATGGTTTGAGCTGCATTTAGACATGTATTTATGCTTTAGGAATAAAAATTTGTGTGTGTGCGCGTGAAAATAGTAATTTTTCTCTAGAGACTTGTTTTTAGTTTCATCTTTTTAAGAAAATGCTTAGCAATTCCCTCCCATTACTTTCTGTTTGCCAAACATCTTCATTCTACCTCCCCATGCTTCCTGTTCCTGGCACAATCCCCTAAGCATTCTGATGAGATTCGGTATCTCTGACTGGCGTTGCAAACCCTGCTTCTGTATTGATAAGAACAACAGTTTAATGCTGGGCATGTTTTTGTACTAATTTCCTGCTACAGCATTTAGTAAATCAAAACCAGAAATTCCACCCCACTCTCCTCCCCGGTTACTCTTGCTCTTACTGTAGTTGGCATGAGAAGACCAAGGCTCCATTGTCCTCAGCTTTCCTGTCCAAGAAACAGAGGGGACAAGCATCTGCACACCTACATAATACCTGCACCCAAACCATGAGAATCTTCTTCATTGCTACATTGTTCAGTTTCAATCAGATAATGAATTACACTTTTCTCCTACTTACATGGCTTCTTCATACTGGAAGCATAGCAGTCTCCTGTTTTTCTTGTATTTAACGGGCCTGAATGCCATGTACTGCACATACCTTTAACATCATTTTCTAGCATCTTGGCTTCATTAAGGACCCTGAGGCTTTTCAGAAGAGAGCTCTTGGCACCATCCTTCAGTGATTCTTGAGGACCAGATGTCTGTAGAAAAAGAAGCAGTGTCATACATACAGGAAAGTCTGAAGTCCTAAAAGATATATGAAGATGATATAAGTGAACAATCATCTAAATTTTAAAGTGAATGTCAGTGTGCTCTGAATTCTATCCCATGGCCATTATGTTGGTCTGTAGCAGACAAAAAAAAATATCTCTAATTAATTTCCTTTTGTTTTAACTGGAAGCCAGATCTCTGGAATACCAGTGATGACTTTAATAAAAAGAGAAAATGCTTATAGGGTTAAAGAAACAGGTATGACTCTAGGAGCACAACTTTGACCAAAACAATTGATCAAGAAGATATTTCAACTTAAACAGGGGGTTCTCCCTCCAGCTGCAGACACAATACCATGTAATACAATATTTCTCCCTAACAGCAGCTACAGTACCTTTAGAAGCCAGACTGGATCTGATGATCCAAATTTTAATACTGACAACAGAGTCTCCTTTGTGGTTAAATTCAAGAATCGTAATTGCTAGGCCAGTAAAGAAAATATGATAGATAAGAAATAGAGTTAAAAAGAAGGGCAAACTGAAGTTAATCTGAAAGAGTTTTATTACTGAATAACCATCCTTCACCATTTCATGCTACTTGAAGATCTTTCTTTTGAAAAACATCCATCTCTATCTTCAGTGCAGAGATTGATCAATAAATAGAATGATTTTTCTAAAGTACATTAGTATTTTCAGTTGGTAGGAAATGCTCTGGGTTCTGAACCACTTACTGTTCAGTTTGTAAGACTGAACCCAGGTCACACATCATACTGAATACATTTCTTTGAGAATACTCCTGACAGCCAGATAACATTCTATATTAGTCATGGGTCATAGCCTTGTAACTAGTAAGTAATTAAGAAGCAGCTACTTTTCATTTTCCAGGGCAGATACATATACTCAAAAATTAACTGTGTGTCAATTAAATGACACAGTTATTATTGCTATTCATTATTTATATAATGAGCAAGCCCAGAGGTGATATTTTACATACTACTGAATCTGTTGATTTTTTGATAACACTTAAAAACTGTATGTTGGACTTGCCCATTTCATTTTCTTTTAAAAAAATCTTAGGGAATGTTTTAGTTACTTTCAAAATTGAGAACCAGTTTTTTTTGTTATGGGATATCTCATGGCATATGTTGCTATGTCACAGGGATACAGCTATTAAAGATTCCTTGTATTCATACGGGATGTAAATCTATGCTTAGCTTTCATCACAGGCTAAGTGATTTTAAAAAGTAAGGCCGATATGACTGCCATATTTCCAAGCTCACCTGAAATATTAAGCTGTGTACACAAATTCTTTTCACCATCAACAGAAACTATACATTCAAAAGATGAACAAAATCAGTTTCCTACAGATTTTCTTTATCACATAATACAAGTAGCATTGGTAATAGAAAAATACATATAGAAAGAGAAAAAAAAAAAGACTATCCAAATTAAGCAAAGCTCCTGAAGGAAGACTGTTTGGCCAGATTTTGGGGCAGATGCACCTCTCAAATCAGGTAATACTTTTATATTTCTTTCCCCAGTAGCAACAGAACCCATGGTATGATCACTCTGTGACCACAGACTTAAAAAATAAAGATTGTTATTACTGTTAAAGGACTAGACATGGTTGTCTGGCTGATTAAGCAGTTTATATTCAATAAAATGAAGTTGGAAGACCAAATTTAATATACAAAGCCAAGAAGTTCATCAAATCAGGGACAATAATTGAGCATGTGCTGACAATTAGTCAGAGACAGATTTCAGCATAAAGTTAATACTAGAAAAGCCCCTTCAGAGACAAATACACTTGTACTGATTAAAAGCTTTATTTTATATTTATTTCAAAATAATTTTGAAAAGAAGGATTAATCCAGACATCTGATGTAAAAAATACTTTTTTGCTAGCTTTTCTAATGTCTCACAAGGCATTGAATTATGAAGAAGTCAATATTGAAAAAAATCAAACATTTTCTGGCTTTGTGTGAGGTGAGTTTGTGTGCTTGTGGCAAACCTGGGTCATGATGAACACCTTTATGATGTAATAGACTGACAGACAAGGGTCTTTGATAGTGTTTTCTAAACTGGGGCACCTGCTGTAAAAAAGAAAAGTAAAAAAAGATTGTGATTCAGGATAAATTGGAAAATCACAGATTCTCAGGAATCTAATTTGTTTTAAATCTGCATCTTCTAGAGTACCCATAACCTGGGGACAGTACCTTCCTCTGCCTGTGCCACTCTTCATGCCCCCTACCCTCCCTCTGTGAACCCTATAGTCTGAGTGCTTGTAACACTTTATGGCAAAAATGGGATTTCATTATGTGTCCAAACAATGCAACCGCAATCATGGTTTAGAGGCATAAGTGTTGCTGTAATATAATGCAAAATGCTGCCACTGAAACGATAAATGATCCTTAATAGTCTGATTTTTTCTATCCATGAGTTAGCAAAAAATTTAATGAAGTTTAACAGCAAAAGAAAAAAATCCATCAAATTAAGAAAACTTCTATGAATTAATATTTAGCAGAGAATTTTGGGTAAGGAAAGAATTTTGGAAGAATATCTCCTCTGTCTTCCCATTTCTGGTATTTCAATGAATCTTGAACACTTTTTTTTTGTTAAACAGCCCAGTTTCTCCAGACGTGGCCTAAAGCTTTCAGTTCAGCCCATAGCCTCGTGGGTTATGGCACTCCTCTGTGATGGAGATCCCTCCAGATCTCCCAGGAATGACTGTGTGAATCACTGACTTACCACATTAACAGGGAAATGTGCTACATACTGCAAGTTTGAATAAGATCAGCCACAGTCACAGCATTGCAAAGACTCCCCCGACAGTGCATGGTGAGCACCTATCAGACTAATTGCTGCTGAGGACTTTGCAGAAAGGATTTTATTCTGAGTTTTCATGAATGAAGGTAAACATGAAGTAGGCACCATGTTGTCCAGATCTGCTGAAATGTTGGTGATTTTGGTCATATGCAGTACAGCTCCAAGCATGGATGTAAATGCACTGGGACAGTTTTGAGGATCACATACTTGAACCTACACACATATATGGCATTTTATAGACCGAAGTGCTAATTCACATCGGTTAAAAATAGTTCCACCTTATTCTTAAAATAAATTATTTTCTTTTCACATACACTTACATGCTTGGAAGTTTTCACCTATGCAAGGGTTAGAGCTACTCACATTTTCACCAGTCCTGAAGATAGCTGAGCATTCTGAAGTACCAAAATTTTACAAATGATTTGCACCTCAGGAAATCCTCACAAGGAGGATGGCTAGGCAGCTTTATGTCATTACCAACCTAGACATCCAATGTAACTGTTGGGCTACCACTACAAAGAAAGTCAAAACCAAGGAAGGAATTAGCCCCTAAACACCTAACGTCCCCCGTGGTTCCACTTACCACCCTCTAAGACTTTTCCAAAAAGACTAAGAATAATCAACTTTTTCAAGATGTATTGTAAAACTGTGATTCTAATCTGTGAGACAAGCTGGATCTGTTAACATGACTCCTCTCTGCAGCCTTGGATAAGTAATGGGATGTTGAAGCTGCTTGAATACTAGAGATTTCTCATCTGTGATAAATTTATTTTGCTTTTAAAGGAAGAGCAAAACCACCATAAAAAGCTTGGGAGGAATTTTTCTGTCATATTTTTAATACATTCTTTTTGACTTATTTACCAGGCTTGCTGTAATCACTATGGATTTTAAGCATCTTTTCATTCTTGCTTTCAGCAACATTAGCTTAATTTGAAAACAATATAATTTTCCCACTACAAACCAAAAAAACCCCAACCAACCCCTGAGATACCGCTTTAGTCCTGTTCCTACCATCTCTAGTTCATGCACCAGCTTGCTGCTATTGGGAAAACTTCCTCCCCCTGCTCCAGCATTAATAATGGTCAAGGGGAAAGGCTAGGCTTAGGGATGCATGTGAGCTACAGCACTTTTCTCAGTTATCTGCCAGAATCTGGAGATCAGAGTCTTTTACAGAAGACAGGAACCCACAGCTGCTCTCATAAAGAAGAGAACACGGGTCCATCTTTCAAAAGGAGGGGAAAGACATGATCTCTATCTTCTACACAGGGTCCCCAAAGGGCACCTTCTCAGAAAGGAGGGGACACAGTTTCTAGGGGCTTCTCAGTCTGAAGGGGCTCAAATCCACAAATGCTGCCTTCTCGGGGACTGCCTGAACCACTGTGCTCCAGATAGCCCCGAGTAAGGGTGCACTCCTGCTCTCATGCTGAAGCTCAGCTAAATGTAAGTTCCTTGGGGCCTGCACAAAAGGGGGAGCCTGATGTACATGGTTAGCAGTTAAGATTTTCACCTAGGATAAGCAAGCATTCAACAGTCTTTGCATAAAAACAGAAAAATAGATTAGTGAAATGATGATTGCACTTCACAATTAACATACTTTAAAATCTGGCCCCAAACCCTCACATGATCTTTTACCAGATAATGGTTATAATCTACCTTGCTCTGCAACAATTTGATGGTAAACCACTGATTACCTCTACTCTATATTAAGTCAATCACATTTAACAGGCAGCAGCTGCCTCCATTTTCTTCTTTATCAACTAGATCTCTGTTACATATACAAGCTCATAACAACAACAAAAGCTCTCAATAATACATGCAATGGAGATGCTAAAAATCTGATCTTTAATAATAACTTAGTCTCTTTCCTTGCTACTCACTTGCCTCTGTTTACATCATATTGTCCATCTCCACCTTCATCCCTTTCAAACTATATATCCATTTTCTCTCCATGGTATAATCAGCCAGTTCACCATCTGATACATACTCTTCTGTAGCCACACTGTAATTGCTTGCTTTGTTTCTTGACTGCTGTATGTCTTTTCTTTCCTATTCAATCCTTGAAACAGTCTCCTGCCTCACTCACTGAGTCATCAAAGCAGCAAAAGATAGCTATCTCTATTAAATCCTAATGAAAAGGAAAAAATAAATCCACAGCTCCTTATTTACTTCTGCAGTGTAATTAGTACTACTGGTGAAACAACTATTTACAGAGAATTAATGCATACTAATGTGTGAGGTGAAAATGTTTCAAGAGAGAAATATAATAATTAGTGTTATCTGAAATAGAAGTTGTCAATGTAAACAACCTAAGAATATTAAAACTTTTGTGCAGTGGCTAGATCACTTTATCCCTCTCATAAATACAAACCTTTACAGCATGTGATTGCTTTTGCTGTTCTCATGATCCATGTGACTGAAGTAGCTCTCCACAAGCTACCTTCATTCACATACAAGTGATGTAACTACAAGTTGCTTCTGCTTATTTATATGTTTCTGTATCAAATATAGGGTCTGGCAATTTCATATTATACTGTCATTTCCTCATGTTTCTGTGTGCCTGTGAAGTGCACATCAGCTACTCTCTGACTGACTTCCACATATCAGCCATCAGCCCCTTTGATATTTGACATAAAAAATAATTCTGGCTATGCTCAGAATGTCTTCTGCTCACAGTATATACAGTAAAGAGCTGAGTTTCTGATTATGTCTCAGGCTGGAGTGCTTGCTTTATCTTACAATCCTATTTTTTGAAAGTTCTCTCTTTTTCTTCGAAAATTTGCATGCAGTACCTCCTAGTGAGAATATGATTTCTCTGCAAAAAACAGCAGAGTTCTGCGTGGTTTCTATATACATACAACAGAAGCTGTATGGTTTCTATGAATAAAATCTTCCTCTCCCCTCCTACAATTCCCCATTTCTAGAATTCTGCCAGGTGCACACAGCTCATCCTATGTGCAGAGAAATTCCTTTGAATGTTTTCATGTAACTAAAGGGTGAAGAGTTAATTAAGGTATGGAGTTCTTCAGATATGTGCAAAACATTCACTAAATATAAACTAACTTTACTGAGTATCAAATGACCTACACTCCTTACCCAAAGCTGTTGGCTTGAGCCATAGACAGAGACCGAAAAGCAGAAGACAGAGGAAGGAAGAATAGCAAACAAAAAAGGAATGTAAAATAAGTAACAAGAGTTAGAAACAAATAGGGATGTAGTCTGAAGGTACAAGTAGCTCTCACAGGGGCATAGGTTCCTAATCCCAAAAAAAGAATCTATGGTGGCAAGGGTGTCTAAATAAACTCGTAAGATGGCAAAACATGGATCTAAGATAAGGTGTAGCACAGTTCCACAGAAAATCTAAGCTTCTGCCCAATTTACTTATTTTTCTTACCGCTTGCATAGCTTCATTTGCAAGAGCCTTGGCTTCTTTGGCAACTTTTTCAGCTTCATCTATGTAATCCTTGATGTTAGTGTAAGCATTGAAAGCAAGTGTGGCATTGAAAGAGATGTTTTTGGCTTCAGCAAGGATTCTGTTGGGATGAGAAAAGTAAACACACCATGAAACCTGCTATCAGAGCTCAACAGAACATAGTATCCTACTTTTTCAAACCCAACAGCCTGTATTTCTAAGGCTATTTCTAGGGCATTTCTTCAGAGCACAATGCTACACTTCAGATTTCAGGAGTTTTGGTATTATGTGTTCAATAGAATTCACATTTTATCTATGCAGAAAGACATAAACCCCAATGTTCACTAAATAAGGAGGTTCTGTGAGATAAAAATAGATTAGACACTGAGATAAGGCAGGCAGTGCTTAACACTGTATGTGTTATGTATATGCTACATAACAAATATTCATAATGTGGGTTCATAGGTTATGTGTTGAGCCAGGCAACATAATGAATTTTGCACTGTGTGAACATGGGAGATCATCACAGGCATGTTTTAAAGTAGACTCTCTGAATAACTAATTTCTTGGTCTGGCTCCCAAACCTAGAAATGTCAGGTTCATAGGAGTTCTCACTGTCTAAACCAAATCCTAAATGTTAATTCTGCTGACCAAAATGAAAACCAAACAATAATGCTTCACACTGAATGGAATCCTCCATTCTAATAACTATAATTAGATTAAAAGCTAATTATAAACAAGTAATATTTCCTCGTACAGGAACTGGAGCTCAGCTAACCACCTTCCAGGGGAATTTCTAGCCAGAAGACTGGAGAAATCACTTTTCTTGCACTCTCTATCTATGAAACTTCCAAATATTTTCTACAAAGAAGTACTGCACCTACAGAATTAACTTGAAGACATCTATCTCAGTATACATTATGCCTGAAGCGTACGATGCTTTTACCAAATAAAGGATAAATGGGCTAAAATCCCCACTTAAACTGGACAAGAATGGATTTGAACTCTGAATTTTGCCTCTCTGGGAAATGCTTATCATCAAGGGGTATGGCAATATAAGGGAGGCAAGGATTACTTCTGCTGGACCTGTTCCAGCTTGTACAGAATACTCAGTTATTGAGACAGCATGTGTGGAAGAAAGAAAAATTCATTCTCTAACCTGGTAATTAATCTATTATCTGGGGAACAGGGACAGCTGGGCTCCAATCTTTGCTTCAACGAGTATTTAATGTTTCCTACAAAATGCAACAGGAAAGACAAAGGGGACGGAAGGTATACTCTGTGGACTCCACGTGTAGTTAATAGAGGGAGAAATTTTCCCTTTAGGCTACTGCAGAAACAGAATACCGAGCTGCCTCTGCATCACTCCTAGAAAAGCCTATCTCCTTCCTCAACTACAGATGGAGCTCACTAGGCTATAGTAGGTTTTTGTGATGCTCTGTTAGAGAAATGCACAGCCAAGAACAGCTATCTAGCTAGTAGCTCAAGTACTCCTCAGAAATATAATTCAAATCCCTTCTGGTTAGAATGGAACAGAACTGAATTTGCCAAATACCAATGACATTTACTCATGAGCAGGTGATTAGCCGTAAGGGAGAAGCCTGTACTAATACCTCCTCATATAAAGGAAAAAATAACAATTTTTTCTAGGTTAAATTAATGAACTGTTCAATGTTCTAACTCTCAAGAGAATATCCTCACCATCAATCAATATACCATTTGATGCCTTAGAGGGTGATTGGAGAGAAAGGGCTGTCATTCAGTTTCTCCTGGAAGATGGAATAGTATTTTTCAGCAAATTCAGTATTAACTGAAAAACACCCAAGTGCTGGTTGTGGAGATAGATACTTTTTGGAATTCCTAAGACAGATAGAGACTGCATATTCCTGTAAAGTATGACTGTTTAATGTCAGTGCACAAAATAAACAGCTTTATCCTGATGCAGGGTTACATAGCACCTTGGTATTTCTTTGTCCTTGGAAATGATGTATCTGTCTGACAACATTAGAAATTTTAATTTTGAAAAATTTGCTTTTAGATATAATTTTTAATGGCCTTGATTCTGCATTTTTGTACCTTTATTTTATAAATCTTTTTTATAGATAAATAAATCTATTTATCTATAAAATAAATCTTGACAAACTGAAGTTGATGTCTGGATCAGACAGACATATACATTGTACTGTTACCCTGCAGCAAATGTTACTTTAAACACTACCCTAAGCATCTTAAGGCCAAGCTGTCAACCTGCATTAAGACAGAAGGACATGCATGCACCCATAAAAGTCTATTTAGCATAGTTAAAAACCTCTATCTCAAATTATGTTTTGCCAACATTTTGTTAAACAAGCAAAGTATTCTTTTATCTCTGTGTTTTCTCTACTTCTTAGTTCCTCCATGCCAACTTTCCATGTATTTGGATATTTATGTCCAAATTCAGTATTGTGGTTGGATGTGACGCTAGTCGTCTACTTTGGGCCCGGAGGTGTACCACAGACTGATATGGCCTAATCAGACAGTACACGTACCGTTTACAAAAGCCATGTTTTTCTAGAAATAGTGCCTTTGAAATCCTTTTTACTCAGGAAACCACTGCTACCATCATTTGATTTACTCCTCAAACCATAAATTAGACTGAGTATCTAGAGTAGTTTGACTACACTGCATATGAAGCCAGTAATTTTGCAAGTATCAGGCGCTATCAGAGATAATTCTGTGACTTTTCTTCAAAATTACAGATGCTGGCAAGAAGAAAATGCGTTAGGCATCTGCTCATAAGTCTTTGGCATATTAAAATCTTCAGGCAGATCTAAAAGATGCAAGCAACGAGCATATCGCTGATGGTAAAAAAAAATACCTCTTTTTTTATTCATGCAGTGTTTTTGAGAAGCTATGCTGGGGACAGGTCAAAGAGGCAGAATATCCATGTTCTATTTCTGAGTATTCCTGTTGCAAATTATACTTGCTGTTTATGGCTTGCTTTCTTAAATGCAAAAAACCACAACAAAACAAAAGACACCTTCCCCCACCAAACCCAAAACAAAACAAAAAATACCCCTTACCTTTTATTCTTTGCAGGAAACTATATTAATGATGAGTTATAAAGTATCATTCTTCTGAGAAGGCTGTGGTCATATAAGCCAAGAGCACCACAATTCTCGCTTATATTTAGGAATGTGACAGTGGTAAACAGAAACTGGTTTCTGTACTTAGGTTTAAGCATTTTGGCCCCTGACACCTACTCATTTTGTGAAAGTGTTTTGAAACCACTAGAGGGATCACTGTCCCTCACTATGAGGGATTTCTGACACTAAACAAATTAGCACCACGATAAGGGTCTCCTACCAAAATGGTCATCTTAAAAATAAAAATACTGCTTGTTTTTAACAAATGTTTTTGAAAACACATAGTAGGCTCTGTAAGACCAAGTTAATTGTTTTTCACATCAACATAGCAGTAAGGATATAGTAAGTTAAATTGTGCTATGAGCACATCCGAGGGCAGATTGTAGTTAACGCAGCCTATAAGCATCACAAGATGTATGAAACAGTTTACAAGTGGTACACACATAAACTGACCAACTGTATACTCACACAGAACACTGGTTATTTGTATACTCCCAGTGACAGATGCTGAAGCCTAAGAGGAATGCCCTTCAATTTCTGTCAAGCCATTTCACAAACCTGCTTCATAATTTTATCATTAGCAATGAATGGCTCCCTTACCCATCCAGTATTGCAGATGACTCATTCAGCTGTGCTGCATGGTTCTCAGCTTGCAACACTTTTTCTGGAAGCATCCTGTCACGAATTTCTTGTGATAAGTCATCTATTTTGTCCTTCAGCTGATCAGACATTGGCTGTATCTTATCTGCAACACCTTCTACATACTGAAAATGACAAAAGAAAGGCAATCAAGCAGCTGAATGAAGGCACTCTGTAGCCCTTTATATATATTTTTTTCTCCTTGTGAAGTATTACCTCATAACTTACCTATGCATTAAGACTTCAGGGAACTAATATGGAAAGAATAAACGAATGGCTGGACTGCAGAGCAGAAGGGAGACAAAACAGTATCTCAAGAGCTACTTGCCTCTCTTAAGCTTTGTAGTTTTCATTTTACAATTAAGGAACTGCACAGTTTAAAAGCATATAAAGTCTAATTTGGATTTCTTTCTTAAATGTGGATGCATACATAAATTGTCATCGTGCTTCACAGTAATAACTAACCAGTGATGGAAGTTTCATGTTTCAGGACCCTTTCAGTGACTCCAATGTATTTTTGCTTATTCAAGTATCTTACTAAGAACTATACTTTTTGAAGGCCTGCTATTCCTGTTCCAGTAAGCTGTCTCAAAGTGTTTCCTTTCCCATTTTCTCCAAAAGCTATATTTCCATTCATTATAAAAATTTTCAATGCAAGCTTAAAATATTTCCAGAATGAACCAATGATATTTCAAGGTGTCGGGGGTTTTTTTTGGTTGTTTTTTTGTTTGTTTGTTTGTTTTGTGTGTGTGGAGCTAAGGCATTGATCTTAAACTCTGTTGATAAAACTTTTAAGGCAGAATTTTCAAACGCATTATGTAAAATGAGAGTACAATCCTCTCTTCTCCCTGGTCTGTCTAGACTTAAAATTGTTGCCACAGGCAACAAATTATTTCTGAAGCTTCCTTCTGATGTGCACACACAGTTTTTGTGCAGATAAATCTACGTCTAGATCACAGAATTGCAGTGAGATTGTGAATGGGTCTGTTGCATCTGCAATTGAAAAGATAAGAGTCAGTAGTACTATCAGAATACCATATTTATAAAAGAAGGCAGAGTCCATGAAAAATTATGAGCTTATGATCTTTTTGCAATCCAATGAATCACTTAAATCTCAAAGTTAATAATTTTATATACCAGATTAGCAACAGAAAAATTATTTCTTCCAATTCAAATATTCCAACATTGATAAATAAAAAGAAAAATAAGGTGTTACTTTAATTATCTATTTTGCTTCCATAATGATGCTTCGTTGTACTAATTCTCAGATAAGTATAATATAGCACTCACCTCTATCGCTAAGGTGATTTCATTTGCAAGTCTGTTGACTTCATTAAGGACTTCGTTTCCTTCCTGCAAACTTTTTTCAACATCTTGTCTGCCACCTTCTACAGCTTGCTTCTTTTTCTATAGGATGTGTTCACACAAAGAAAAATGAGTTGTTTACTGGAACTCATGTTCAAATACCAGCATCCCAATACAAGACTGCATTTTTTCACCATACCACAATGCCACTTGTGGAATTCTCTGAACTTTCAGAGCAAAGATAGTGGTGACAATAAAGTATATGTAATGTAAGTTATCTTTTCTTTGTCCTCCTGTCACAAGTTTTGTACCCCTTTCCCACACAGTAGGTGTTTTGTGGCTCTGTAGCAGAGGTAACTGACTGTAGTACTATTGCAGAATGAATCAGGAAGAAGTCAGAAATCCTATTCTTTACCCAGATGTGCAAGCTCCTCATTTTGACAACTACCTTCTCTGGCTACGTAAGCAAAATTTAACAAAATACTCTGCTGCTTTCCTATTTACATCCACTGGTGTTTCGCTAACTACTGAATGTAAAATAAAAGATGATGGTTAGAAGCAATCTTAGGATTCTTGATTTTCCAACTAGTAAAAATACTGCATGTTGTATAGTAAGGATGGACTTCTGAGTAAGGAACTAGCAGTTTCCCATGCAAGATCCATTGAGTGTCACAGATTACTTTGATAGGAGACCGTGGCTTTCTAGCATTAAGAGCACTGTGATGGCTTCTTGGACAAAATAAAGCAAAAGAACTCCTCAAAACAATCAGGTGGGCAGGACTGCTGGAAAGGGTGCCTTTCAGGCACTCTGATACTGTGATGCAAGCATATTTTAAGAACTGAGATAGCAGGTAATTTCTCTAACCTTTATCCATCCATATTTGGGAAGAAAATGCCCAGAACAGAGATCATCTAACTTCTTTACAGCAATGTATTTCCTTAATTCAATCAAGCCCATAAGTCTCTGTTGAGATCTCGGGTCTCGGAACTCTAACCTCATCATTGTACATGAGGTAAAAGCTCACCAAGGTACAAACAAAGTTGAAACATTTATCTTCATTAGGTTGGCTCTGCTCTTTACGTCTTGGTTAAATGCTTGTTAATGTACAGTACAATGTGCTCTTTAAGTCTCTGCAATTTAAATTAAATCACAAGCAGACCCCTCTGTTATGAGGGAGATCATTTATAACAGCTACTAAGTACAGAGGATAGCTTGATTTATTACTCTGTAATATCCACATACCCCCTTCAGTCTTCTTCCCAGGGGCAGGAGAGCGAGATGAAAGTGTAAGTTTTCTAGGAGCAAATATATGACAGCAAAGATTATAACTGAACTCCTATTTAAGTCTTGAGCACAGGATTTGAATTTTACATGACTATTTATACTGGGATGAATTCAATTTCCTCCAGAATAATAATCCAATGCACCCTCCACTCAGTGTTTAAAAGCAGATGATGTTATTTTGATAAAGCTGTGAAGTAATTCTACTTTTAAAAGCCAACGCATTCCCTCATTCTAAGGAACATGTTTTCTTTTAATTACACCAGATATAGTTGTATTTTAATAATATTCTTGTTTTAGTTATATTTTTGTGTCAAGATTTAATCATGCAAAGTTTCAAACTTTGATCAGACTCCAAGTAATCAAGGATACAACTTGTCAGCACTCACCTCTACCATGGTCATATTTTTTTGGTTGACTGCAGATAAATGTTCAGCCTCCCTAATTTTACTTGTAGCTTCTCTTAGCAGATCTCGAGCATCATCAACTTTGGTGTGGTAGTTTACTAGCTCGTCCCGGACCTTATTTTTGAGGTCCTCATTTTTCTCACTGGGCTCACCAAATAATTTCTTCACCTTGTCCAAAAGATCTTCTGCATTCCTGCAATATATGGCCATCCATGAAGGCACTCAGCTCATACTCCCTACAGTGGATAATCTGAATATTCTTAATAACATGCAAATGAAATAGACTTCTAAATTAAATCTCAAAGTAACTTTCAAGAGAACACATGCTTAAGACAGTGAAACAACAGTTTTCTTAAGCCCTTTATTTAAGAGGTTTTCAAATGCCGCTAAGGTCCTATTTATGACGTAGAAAATATTCAAATATTCGCCACTGAAAAATGTTTCTCTTTTTTTTTTTTTTGTAAGTTGCCATTCTTGAGATATGACTAGTAAAGCAATGTTTTCTGAAACACTTCAACTTGACAAAAAGATTTCCCTCATTCACGGTCATGTGACATGTGACAAAGTGGTTTCCTACCTTGCACTGAGGAGGGTATGTAGATACACCTGATTTCAAGATGCCTTGGGGCAGACAGGCTGCTCCAAACAGTCAAAAATCACAAATACTTTCCTGTGCAATAAACAACCCCGAGAATCCTTGGATTTATGACTTCCAGTAGCCAAAGAATTTTGCTTATCTAAAACAAATTCTAGGATATTTTTATAGGACTTTGGCAACACAGAAATAGATAGTTCACAGGTGCCTGCTTTTGGCACAGGATGCAATGTTGATCATCAGAGAGGCACTGCACCCAGTTTTAAAGGATGGAGTACTGGAGTCTTTATGCCCTGTCATTTGCCTGCCATTGAATCAGTGTCATGTAACATGTAACAACAGTGTTAATGCAATGATATGACAAAGACAGGGGAAGGGGGAAAGACAAAAAAAAAAAAAAAAAAAAAAAAAAAAGAGGCATTTCCAAAACAATGATTTAAAGGTAAAGAAAAATCCTAAGTAAACAGGAGTCTGTAGGATAGATAATACCTACAGAAGAAATATATCACACGTTTACCTAGAACAGATGGAGTTTTTCTTCCTGTCTCATTATGGCAAAGTGTTTGAAGAAGTTGTGTGGAAAAAAGAACTGTATTTTCTGAAAAACACTGCAGTTTGGCCAGTCTATACTCAGTTCCATTAGAAACCTTCTAAAAATAAACACATAAATAAATGCACACAAAAAAATAAAATACCTGAGAGGTGGAAAAGAGAGCTGCCACTGGGCATAATTTGTATGAGGGATCTGAACTGGAGCCAAGGAAAGCCAAATTGTGCCCTTGACCTTAGCTTTGGGATTTTCTGAGATGGACTTTTACCCCTCTGCCCTGCCTTTGGTTTTGATGGAAAAAAAATATGGTGTTGTGAATTTGCAACTTCTGAGGACAAAATATTTAATCAAAAATTAAATCCCAGTATTGACAACCTGTCACAGAAGAAGAATAGAAAGGAATTCAGAATTTCTCCCTTACCTCCTCCATTGTTCTTCGTATAAGCAGCTACTGTCTTACACTTCTAGCAAATTTTGACACCCTTATGACTCTGCAATACTAGAGGAATAGTACAAGACACAGGATTTGCTTTTAATGTCCTTGTCTCATAGTACAGTCCAAAACACCTACCTGTCCAGTAGCTTGCCTCAAAATTCCCCATTGGTTCTCTAAAGATAACACTTCCATATTGACCTGTTGTGCATTTTCCCACTCTGCTCTTTCTAAGGAGGTACAAGGCAATAAATCTGCTCCATGTAATCCCTTGCTTTACGTGCCAGAATTTCTCTGACTAGACTGTACATTTCTTGAAATACTATCTTGTACATTTAACATGTGCTACTTCCACTGGATAACTTCCTAGAAAAAGAACAAAACTATACAAAATGTTTGAAGTGTTAGAAGAAACAATCACAGATCTGGCGTAACACCTGGAATGCTGTACGGTTTGAATCCTCAAAATAAGTACAAGGCAACAAAAGAAGGGTTTGAAATTGATTACAAAATGATTTAAAAAAAACCCCAAAACTGTATACATATAAGAGTCTACATATGTTAGAATTGTCCTATCTAGAGACAAAAAGAGGACTATAACATCATGAGTAGCATGGATAAGGTGTTCCAACTGTCCAATGTCTTTCCAAACACAAAAATGAAAATATCAGGAAGCAATATCAAAACACAGGAGGCGTATCTTCAAATGCTGCGTGGCTGAGCTATGCAGAGCATTCTTACAGGAAATTGGATGATAAAGTCCACAGTGGCTGAAAAGCCATCACACAAAAATAAAGCTATTCAGCATATTAAATACAAAGATAGATTTCTGGCTCAGCATCCCTTGATAGCAACTCAGTGGCGTCCAAGAAAATGTCTAGGAATGTTACAAAATATTGACAGATATTTTTCGTAAGTATGAAAATCAGGTTGGTTTAGGACAGAAACTGGTGTATTTTTAACATGCTCTTTTTAGAGAGGAATTATTGACTAACGCGCCACTTCAGTACACGAAGGCAATCAGATTACAGACTGGATTTGAAAAGTCTGAAGGAAAATAAATGAGGGAAAAAGCTGCACATGTTAGAGAAGTTTTGCTGTCTATGAAAGCAAGAAGACTTTACTTAATTTGTCTTCATTTAACTTTTGAGACTTCAGAAAATATAGGGGAGGTAAGAGGAATCCACCCATCCTTGTCATTCTGTTCTTGGATGGAATTTTGAAAGCAGAATACAGTCATTGCCAAAAGACATTTCACCAAAGAGTAAACATGATTAACTACTTTCAAGTGATCACAAGACTTGCAGAGCTATTAAAAAGTAAATATTCCTATATGAATAACAATACATGTGAGCATAGTGATCCACACACATGCATGCACACAGAGTTTTAAGAAAGATTCATTTTTCTTCATCTTTTTTCCTTGTAGAATGTATCCTATCCACTATCTTACTATATTACTTAAGCAGTTTTAAGACATTTTTCTTTAAGAGGCAGTACTTTATAAAAGAGTTTCAGAAAATACTATCTAGGGACCTTTCCTCCCCACCCTGTAACCCACAATACTAATTCTCATTCTGTTGAGTTCACTGCCAAATTTCCTGGGTCTCAATGACTGCCTATGAAGAAGTTATCCTATCCCTAAGATAAACCATACAACTTTGATTGAAATCAGTACGTATATTCATGTATTTCTTAGCATAAAACATATTCCTTTATCAGGAAATGAAAATACTTACTTTGCACATTTCAGGAACACTGGTAAGAAGGAAAGAAGTTCTTTCCCTCAAAAAAGCCCTACTCCTTTACCTACTCTAGCTATTGGGCTAGTCTGACAATTTCATGTTGGCTGTAGCATTTGTGGACTAAGAACACCTTGTTGGAAAGGCCTCCCCCTAGTCTGCCCTAAAATTGCAGGTAGCACTTTCAAAGGTTTAGCTACATTTTTCTCATCCCTACTTTTTCCTCATTTATTTCTATGTGTGAGTGGAGAACGGACAGAAGAGGCTCAGTGGAACCAGAAGAAAAAGCAATAAAACACTACTGAAAAATAAGTTTGCAATACATCCTTTATCAAAAGAAAGGAAAGCAGAACCATCAGAATTATGGGAAGAAATACTGTAATCATAGGATTTTCCGAAAGTGATCCAGATTACAAAATGTAAGATAGGCAGTGCAAATCTGATTCTATACTGCTTGGAATTCTTAGCTAATCTTGTATTCTATTTATGTCTCCTTACAGTATGCATGTACCTGATAACTGACATTTTCAGGCCTGAATACCTCCATCCCAGATAGTTTTCTGAGCCATCACAACTTCAATGGTCCACGCAGCAGCTCAGCTGGATTACCTGCTAGCTGTTTGCTCTGGTGACATGCTAAGCAAAGCCTAGCTTTAGAAATATGCCTGGTCTGACTGATACAGAAGTAACAGACTACCAAAATTTGAACTTCAAGCCAAGTATTTTTCTGGATCAGGTAAGTTTTAAGCATTTTGCAAAATGCTTTATAAAAAGCTGTCAATATAATTATATGTACATATATAGTTTTTACTTTTACAAATAGCTAAATAACCAAACCTTAGGCTTCTGAACTGTGGCACAGAGCTGGAATATTCTTATCTACGCTATTCTGTGTATGGGAAAATACATCCTTTTGAATGTCTATGCTACTGGACAAACTTTGCAGACAGATAATATTTTTATTAGTAGACCAATTAATTTCCCAGACCCCCACTCCCCTCCAAGTTTCTATACAGGCTTTTTAGTGCAAAAGCCATTCATCAGGTCTGAAGCAGAAGCTGAAAACTGAAAAAAATTGCTTAGAATTCTATTAGAAACATTGCTGGTACCTGTGGAGCTGAGAAGTAATTTCCTAGGGATTGCTTTCCACATATGTAAGCATTTCCAGAAATGCAAATGCTACATTAATAGATATGAAGTATTAGACTTTGCTTTCCTTCACATTTCTGTAAGCCCCAGCTTGAAAACTTGGTTGGAAAAGATGACAATCGTATTTACAAGAGCCAGATGTTATCACTAGGAGGTTGAAGACAGAGGTCTCTACTCACTTTAACTCATCCTGAGCTATTCTTTCCTGCATATTCAGCTCTCTGCTTCTCAATTCTGAGATCATTCTGTCAGCCTCGCGCTGCAGTTCTGGAAGACTCTCCTCCAAGGCCTTGTCTTGGGTTCTGAGTGTCTCATTCAGTTTTATAGCATCTTCATTTGCAGCTGCAGGGAGGCAAAAAACGAGTTACATAGGGAGTTAGTAAATAAAAACAGAGAGGCTTTAAGCATCTGCCTATTAACTCTATCAGCAAGTAGAACGCAACTTGCACTGGTTATTCCTGCTGTGAAATATAAAGGATGGTTAATCCAATGATCAGTAACAAATGAGAAAATGTTCTATGTTTTATCAAACCTTTTATTACAGCTCACTTTTAAGCACAATAATTAAAGTGAAAAAGTCTTTATATCCAGTATAAGAAATATATTGCTCCCCTCCTCCCCTTGAAAGAAAGAATTTGCACTGCTGAAACAGCAGAAGATAATCTGTTATATTGCTTACAGAATTAAGGAGCAGGCTGTACAAGCAATGAAAATTAGATCTAAATTACTTTTAGAGAACTTCAAAATATGTCATTTTTAGTATTCATACTTAACAGTGCTAGGAAGAATTAATTATGGGGAAGTTTTGGAAAAAGAAGGAGAGAGAAGAGGAGTAAAAGACACCCACAGATGTCTAAACCCACTCGTGTTTAGAAGCAGATATCCAGAAATGGAAAGGAAGGGAATGGAGGCTGGAACATATGATGGTGCACTATAAATGTGTTATGTGTTTGGAGCAGTTGAATTATTCCTAACTGCTAAAGCTGTACACTGATACCATATTCAAGGACTGGCTAACATCTTTCTGCCATAGCACACCACAAGATACTAAAATATACACGTTCAGAAGCAACTAGGTAATTTCCAACAATCAGTTCTATCTTCAATTTTAAGAAGTACTGCTGCCTTTCTATAGGCACAGGGCTCCCAAGTAACTGATTTCTCCAAAACAGTAGTTTCTGGTTACACGGCTACTTCCTAATATTTTAAATTAAATCTTTAACTGAAGAAATTAAAATCTGTCTTCCAAACTTCAAATAAATAAATATTTCATCTACACATTCTGTAGGTTTAGAACAAATTACGAAGAAAATTCTAATCTAATTATTTCTTGATTTGGTGGTAAGAACTGAGATTTGCATTTTTAATCAAGAGTGGTTACGTGTGGGGTAGTGAGGACTAGAAAAAGACTATGTTTCTCTTAAATGGATCATGGATCACTTCTGTGCGTCATGTTATGTATCATTACTAAGCTACCTCAGGCCAGGAATAGGCATATATTCTTTTTACATAAAAAAATAATCTAAGAATAAATAAATAGTAATTTAACCTCCCTGAATATTTACCTTAAAAGGGAAAATGGATATGTTATCTCAGCTTTTATTAGGGTCAGGAAAATTCATACCTAGCTTTATCTTTCTCCTCCATCCTCCTCTTCTCATAACAATCTTTGATTTCTAGTCTTAGTATACTGCAAACTTTCAGAGTCCAGTAGTGGTAAAAGATTTGGATGCACTGACATAGACAAACACAAGGAGGTGCAAAGCTGGGAATATTCTGTAGTTGAGAGAGAAAACTAGCTACAGGTACTTGGAAGTTAAGAAAGTGTCAGCAATCAGTTCAGTAGAAATGGGTCAATGGTCAGAGCATGGTCATTATAACAAATCACTCCAAACTTCTCACTTGTAATAAGGAGTTTTTATAGTTTCAAGAATTCCTTGATTCCCTGACATTTAGGGAGGCAACTATCTGATCTACAATCATGTACTTCTGAGCACTGCCATACTCAAGCACTACCTTCAGTCAGTGGAAAGAAATAGGTCCTTCCATGGCATTCATCCTAAACTTGTTGCCTACAGGCAACAAGTACTAGTGAGCTCAGGACCACAGATACAGTCCTGCATTCCTAGAGAACCAAAGTACTACAACTTTCAGAAATCTGTAATCTAGGGATGGGGGACAAGGAATGGGCATAAAGAATACCTCCAAACTGGTTGGCCATCTCAATCAGAATAACGCAAGTGAACATAAAGTTTTTAAGGAACAATCTAGTAATGTCTCATAGGTCAAAAAGAGCAGAGTCAGAGAAGGTATGGGGCCAATATGCAGTTAAAATGTTGTCAAATTTTAAAATATTCTATGAATGGCTCCAACATAAGATGAAAGTTTATCCTCAGTTTTGGAAGATAGTGATCCTGAACAGGAAGGTACTTGAGGATGGCAATCAGAAGTAAGGGTATAGAAATTACCACAACCAGAGGAAGAACATTTTGAGAAACTCAAGCTGGAATGGCCAGAGAACTGTCATTCTAGAAACTTGAAAGATCTGGTGCATGACCTGACAAATCCAGGAAGAAGACCGTTTGACTGAGAACAAGCCAACGTAGTGCCCTTTTTGAAGAAATGGGAATTCCACTATGGCCTGAGAAATTGCTTTAAAAGTAAGTGAAAAAAAGGATGTGGAATAAATGATTGTTGGTTTATTTTTATTTTTTTTCCCCCTAAAGGTAGCACATATCTGACTATACTGATTACTATCAAATCCAATTGAATATTTTCATTAATGATTTTGGGGAAAAAGAAAAGAAAGTCTACTGATAAAATATGTTTATGAGGAAAAGCTGTAAGACAGTTTTAGTTGAGTAAAATTGGAACGCTATGCAGAAAGAACTGGATGACCTTCAAAACTGAAGTAATCTGACAGGATCAGTAGAAAACACAAGGTTGTAAACTAAACAAGAGAGATTTCAGCTGTAAACTATGGCTTTGCCAGTTAGATATAAGGTATGAATGAGAAGGACACAGCTATATTATGAATCTCCAATGGCACCCAGCTGTGAAAAAAAGGAAATGCTATCCCAGAATGTATTAGGAGAGCTGACATAGGCAGATTTTAATGTTACTGAAGTGCAAGACAGTGAAGCAACCTCATTTCAATGCTTGCTGCCTGTGCTCAGGAAAGATGAACTTAATTTTGAACAGAGGAAGGGGAATTATACAAAGGTGAGCCAGAGATTTGGGAGAATGTGCTTTAAGGTGTTTTAGTCTAGGAAAAAAGGGCAAAGGGGGAATATTATTCTTCTCTACAAACATAAGTTGGGGGTAGGGGAAGGACAAGGAGCACTAGGGAAAGGAAGAAAATCTATTTGAAGTAAAGGACGAAGTTGGCAAAAGAAAACATGATGATAAACTAAACTTGAATATTTTTTTTAGCTAGAAATGAGAAAGTTTGTAGTTATGATGAGTTCTGAAACTGCCTTCTAATCAGATTTTGTGTACTTGTGGAAACTGCTTTGAAGATGAGGGTTAGAAAGTTTATGATAGCAGGGGAGTGGATGCAGCAACCCAGGAGGTATCTTTTGGTCCTGTGCTCCTATATTTCATCTACTCTTGAAAAGTTAACTTGGCCTCTAGGCAAACACATTGATTTTAAAGTCTTTGTCTACTTCTAAGATATCACATAAATTTATTTCACCTCTTCAATGTCTTCAAACTCTGTACTTTCTATTGCTAAACCTGATCAAGGAAACTTTTGCTTGGGTTACAAACACTGGGCATAAACTTTGAGGAATAAATAATTAGTTTAGTCCTTGTCATCCCAAATTCATCATGAACTGAGGAATCCGGTCTTTTGTTTAAAAATTATCTTGAAAACTTGCTTACCTTTTATTGTTGCTTTTCCCACATTTACTTCATGTCAAAGTTGCACATCCTAAAGCTATCCTAAACCGCTGCTCAATTCGGCTACAGGGCACGTATGGGGATGTTACATGTTGAAAGCAATATAAAATGTACTTTATAGCACCTGGACAAAAGTGGAAGATTTCCCTTTCAATGAGATGGGACTTCAGAAGCATAACTACTGAAAATAGTACTGTAGGGGGAGCTTTCAGAAAGAAAGAACAAATAAGTATTTTTCAAGTAGAAAGTCTGTCTGTGGTTGCCAATAATTTTCATATTTTTCAGTCATTATTTTATTTAATACCCTCATACAGTATATAGGTCTTGCTTCTCAAAGCCATCTACAATACTTCTGCTCATAAATCTTTACTGCATTGTAAATGCAGGGAATCAGCTTGTGGAAGAAAGAGAGTTGGCTTTATGCTACTGCTTAGGTAGGGTTAGGAGTCACTTGGAAATTCCAAGTAGCAGATGTTCATTAACAGCAAGCAGTAATGTATTTTTGAAGTAGTTTTGTGGAATTAAGATGAAGTGTTAAGGTACCAAATGCTGAAATTACATCAAGCTTTTTCCCCAATACATGTTTTCAACTGGTTTGAAAATAAATAAAAGCTAAGCCCTTTTAACTACTTCATCATAATAACTTTTCTTCAAATAACTGCAAAAATCCTGAAGGAACATACTCAATGTTCTGCTAGTCTTTGTTCATAACTACAAATACACTGTTTATATAAACTGCATCTGTTGCTTGAAAAAAGTCTGAAGATAGCTGACTATAGTTTCTTCACTCAACATTTAAAGCATATGACATTTCTCAGTGAATAAACTCTTCCTCGCTGTCTCTCAGACCTTCTCCCCCACCATCCTTCAGTTTTCTTGAGAAACAATCAGCGTATTTTTCCAATACCTTCAGCAGCTTGGAGAATGCCTTTGACGAACTGTCCAAGAGATTTCGCTCTGTCATTAGTCCTCTCAGCATCCTGCCTGGTTTGCTCACCATCTGCTGTCACCTTGGTAGCCTAGTGATCCAAATTCAGGAAAAGTATAATTAATGAACAGGACAAGGGTGCACTGTGGAATACTCCTACTGGCTGAATTTATGTATAAAACTTTCCTCAGGCAACAGGCAATCAATGAATTATTGATCAGATGAACGGGAAATGACATGCTCTGTTCAAGTACACAATTAAATTTTATTACCCTTCCCTTTAAGTGGAAATTGGAAGGCTTTATTTTAGGTTCTGAGAAACCCTAGTTGTGTGCAAGAGCACACAAAGAGAAACAGCACGAAATCATTCACTAAATTTGCTTAAAGAAATGTTGTTTGGAACCTTTTAAGGTTAAGATTCATCAGGGAATACTTTCCATAGTGTCAGAATTGTGCAATTTTCGATTGACAAAGTGCAGCAGATATCATGACCTCTTTCCCTCCTCCCTGGAGGCATTCTCAAAGAGATCATGTCAAGCAAGAATAATTTTAAATCAATACATTAATTAATCCAAGAAAGAGAAAAAGAAAAGTTGTTTTTTTCAGCTCTAATGCTTGAAGTTGTTTGTTTGCAACGTATTGGGATGCTCAGTAAAATTTTAGCTTTGTGTAACTAAATGCTTTATAATTGTGTTGAATTACAGCAGCAGTAGGATGAAGACAGGTATCTTCTGCAGATCTCAAAAACATGCTGAGGAAAGGAAACATCTTAACACATTCTACTTAGCTCTCAAGGTCCTTATTCACAAAATGGACCCAATTTTATTACAAGGAAGCTGACAATTTCAAGCAATAAAGCTTGTAAAATTGTACTGTAAAGCAGAAAAACCCCAAAACCAAAAAAAACCACCCAGTTTTTTTATTTGGGGATTGCACATCCATGTATGTCTTGAAGCAGGGCATTCTGCACTTTCTGGTCTCTGGGAAATGGCTAGAAGGTCAATAATTCAAAAAGAACTTAGGTTTTCCCTGACTTGAGCTGTACAAACTGTTTTCTTGGTTACAAGCCCCAACCCTTTTGAATAATAGTCAAAGAGAAATAGTATCACTTTCAACACATTTATTTTTGCCTGATTAGCTTCCAGATGGAAGCCCTCAAGATACCTCAGGACAGCTGGGTTTCTGAAATGAAATCCCTGGAATTATCATATCACTTGCAGTTTTGGTCTACTGTAGAGTAGTTATTCTGAAAGTAATTTATATGAAAATCATTCAGATAAATAGAATTATACAGGAAGAATTAAGAACCCATGCTGACTGGGGGGAGTTAGTTTATTTCATCCCTATATCAGTAGAAGAACATAACTTTTCACATTTACACAGCTTTAATCATGGTATTGGTTACTTCCTCTTGGATTTACAAAACCCCTTTACCCGCATAGCTACAGAACTAAAATATTGTCAAAGTAAGCTGTAAGAGGCAATTTGGATAGGAAAAAGGCAAAAATACAGAATGATCTTGATGGACCACTGCTCTAACCCAGCTTGGCATTTCTGATGTCATTTCATTCTTCATGTAATTGAGAACTACCTTATTATTTATTGTCAAATCCTCCACAATCAGCCTTTTATTCTTTGGATTTTATTTGCTTGGAATTTTCACATTCACTTTTATTATATTCTAGAATATTTCTAAGTCCTTTACTACAAATGGTGTTTTATAACTTACATATACTTTTCTTAGTTTTGATTACTTTTTCCACATTTATGTTAATTCCAGTTGGCTACTTTAACCTCTCAATATTTATGACTGAATGGCATGTACTGTATTTTTGTGCACATTAATCTGTCATCAAACAGTTTTCATTTCCTCTCAGTGACAGTTCTCTTTAGTACTTAAATCTCATTCAGCTCCACTGTATGCTTTCTGTATTTTGCCACAATTTGCTGTGCTGAAAAATAATCTTCTGCTTCATTGTCTCGTCTAGCTTTTAGTCCATAAATTAAATTAAATGGCAAACATCCTTCACACTTTTACCTAGCCATTCCATGGCTAATTAAATGTTTCCATTTGTTAATAAAGTTCTACTCATTTTCTATATATTTAGTTTACTACAGGTCACCATTTCTATAAGGTCAGTCTTCAGCATCTACTAACAGTGTAAACAGGCACAAAAACCTCTGGGGTACCAATAAGGGTCAGGCGGACTGGACCTAGAGCAAGGGTTTGGAATGAATCTTCAAGAAGTCCTGACACAAATAAGACTTTTTGGCATAAAGGAGATCTCTACCATGGAAATACAGTAAAGTATCCAAGATCAATAAACTTGCTTTGGTGAGGTTCGCAGCTTGTACTTAGTGATGAAGGTTCCATGGAAGGCTTTGCCCCAATCTGAAGACCATTAGCCACTTAGCAACTTAGACTATTAACAAGTATTAGCAATTACACACATATTTTCATTTTGGTTGTTTGTGTGTTTAGTCTGAGGTCTTACCAAGCCGTAAGAAATTCCTCTGAATGGCATCTGGAGGGGAGCCCTACAGGAATTTCTCCAGCTAGTGAGTTGTAGACCACAAAGGAGGAGTAAACAGAAACATCACTGTACAGATGGAAGTTCTTGGCTCTCCCATCAAATGCTTCCAACTATTGGAAACTAAGTTGCCTTTGCTACTGCTTCCAGAAATTTCTGAGCTTGAGAAGTTCAGTGGTATGGGAGAAATGAAAAAGTTTACAAAATTAAAAGAGGCATTTCAATCAAGAGGACTAATTCTGATCCCTGTCTTTCTTGAAGACTCTGTACCTAATTAGAAGGGAAGAGGGGGTTTTGACTAAAAGTAGTGAGCTGAAAGCAAGTGAAAAGTCTGAGGTCTGCCTCTGGTGGTAGATGTGGGAATGAGCATGCAACCATGTAAGAACGTAATTAGTGCAAGAAGGATGTGAAGATCTGTATGGCAGAGTGAATGAAGGAAAGAATATGATGGGGGGTGGGGGTGGGGGGGAAGAGTACTGCACTGATGTAAGAGATGATGGATTGAAAAGAGACCACAAGGAAACAAAACCCCCAAAGGTTTTATAGCGACTAAACACTATTATCTTCTACACTTTACCTTAAAATGGATAAATTGACATTTTTTCACGGAAATAGACTCCTTACTAACCCTCATCAACCTTTTTCTTCATCACTACTGGTTTCACTTTGAAAATTTAGTGAGCCTTCAAATCAGACACAGGGAAAATCTTTGCTATCTATGGTTGTACCATGTGCTCCAAGGGCTGGCCATTATGTAGTTATTGGCTATGTCTTTATTTGGAAATGAGACTTGAACATGCTGCATCAGGATTCAGACTTCTTTCTTGGACATTGCTCGTATTTACAAACACAGAAACAAAAGGGTAGGACCTGCCACCAGTTGATAGTCCCCAAATATAAAAACCCAACTGCAACAAGTTAACTCTCTATAAGGATAACTGGAAACCATCAGGCTATTTACTCATTGCAACAATAGAAAACTGCAGACAGGGAAGCAGTGATAATCCGACCAGCACACTAACTCCCTAAGACCACACCTTCAATATTTTTCCTTCTAAGATTAATCTACAGGAGGTCAGAATTTGCAACGTTATTTTAGGTCATGTCCATGGGGGGGATTAATTTTAAATTTTTTTGGGTGGGGAGGTGGGGGTGGCAATTGGAAAAGATACTAAAAAAAGCAACTATGCAAAGGAAAAAAAATGTCTTAAGAGAAGACTGAGAAATCTTAATACAAGAAATATAATCTTCTCTGCCTGTAGGGCTGTCACAAGTTAAAAGCCCACTTAGACTTAAAAGTACCATAATAGTTATTTCTGGCAGAAAAATAAAAGATCAAATAAAAGTGAAAAAACAAGCTTTCTTTAGACTTACAGTGAGAGTATGTATAGATGCCTGTGCATATGCGTGTGTGTCTGTATAGACATACATATGCAAACACACTGCAGATGCTTTCTTACCCATTACCTATAATTACATAGTTTTTTTTCAAAATTGAATATAATCCACACAAACAAACCAGTTTTTCTGAGAACTTTAGTTCTGTAAACTATGAACAATTTTAAGACACTATGCTAAAACTGTATGGGGATAAGGTAAATTCTCTCACCTGTATATTCACCAATACAGTAATTCATGTATTTCTTATTTGGCTACTTCAACACAGGGAAGAACTCCTCACTAACATGATTTTTGGTAATCCTTCATAATACATTTTGGACAGCTGTTTTTATTGTGGCTCGTGCATTTCACTATTTTGTTCTCCACTAGGTGGCACAATTTATATTATTTTCTTAGTCTTTTCCTGACCAAAATAAGGTCTATATCGAAATAAAACTTCCTTAATAAGAAGAGTAAACAGCACATCAATTGAAATCCAGAAGACACGCTACCCTCATAAATGAAATATAGAACACATACATTTAACTAAACTCACACACCTTGTGCATATATTTGAATTCTCCCTTTAAATATTGTCCCCATTTCAATTTTGCCATTCATTGACTCTTAATGAGACCTTGTTATTTGCTAAACCAGGAATTCCGTTTCCTTGCTGTAAATTTCTTTAAAATAAGTGAATCAGGCTAGGCTACCATTTGCTCTACAGCTCCTGGAGAAACAAGCCAATACAACAGATAACCCAAAATGGAAAATGAAACCGCAAAACAGCAAAACTTTTCCTGTAATTCGCTTGAGATGGCTGAGCACTAAGTAACTATAAGTGAAGCCAGGTTACTTGTATTGCAACAAGCAATCTTAGAACAGGAACAGACTGAGAACTATTGTGAGACAGTCAGGCTCAGGAGATATGAAAGGGAATATGATGATGTTGCTGATGCAGAAAGCAGATAGACTTACCAGAGACAGTACTACTGTTTGGAAGAAAAGGAAGGAACCAGGCGGTTCAGTTTCCAAAAGCCTCAGCTATTCAAAGAAAAACTCCAGATATGCGAGAAACTATGGTAATCCCATGGGTTTGTGCCATTAGGTTTGTAACATAACCTGCAGCTGAAGTCATGGGAAAGCCCAAAAATGCTGTATCAATAACTATCTTTCTTTTAAGTGTCAGCTTTTCCAAAAAAGTTCATTCTTGGGAGCTCTGTATGAGCATTATAAAGTTTTCTTACATTATTATAAAGTTTTGCAGAAAATGTATCTCAATATATTGGCCCACAAAAAGAGGTTGTTCGAGGACTAGCTACCATTTCAAACACTGAGACTGAGAAGCATCTTATACTTCAAGTTCATATTCAGAAGATTTCCGTAATTTTGCAGCTTTAACCAAACCCATAGACCCCAACGTGATCACAGACTTACTCGTGCCAGTAGTTCATCCATTTCTGTCACCAGGGTATCCAGATTTTCTCGTGCTAGCTGAAGAAATCTCTCTGGTGCTCGCTGAGGTGAAAGCAAATGCTGTTGGGGAACAGAGGAGGGAGAGTGAAATTCTGTATTTAATGGATCTCAGTGCTTCCAAATATTGTAGAAAAGCAGCATCAAAAATTTCCTTTTCATTACACTATGCAACTCCCTTTTGTCATTGACTTTTGTGACACATCCATCCAACATAGTTTCCTTGGGAATCTTGACATCTTTACATAGTTTAGTGGAGAACCTATAAGTATGGTATGAAACATACAGTATATAACATACGTAACTGCTTTACGGACCACCAGCATGAACACCATTCTATTTGGATGCGACATCACTTTTCCTGTGCTGCAGTATAATTCCTTGCACATAGGTACACAAACTACTGCTGTAAGATTTATTTATTAAAATAAGTAAAAATAAATAGCTGTGATAACTACTTATTAATCAAAACAAGTTACAAGTAATTAAATCTTGATTTTTTTCTTCTTCCCTGAACCTGCTCATGGCTGTATGTTTGAACAGATTGAAGTACAGTTGTACTGAAGCCCTGTTATTTACGAATGTGAATACTATGAACGTACCTTTAATTCCTGTGTCATGTTCTCAAAACCATGCAACGTTTTATATGGAGCAGGCAATGGACCACTAAGGTTAACACTCAGGATCATCTGGTTTAGCCGATCCAGATCACTGAGAAGGAGTCCTGTGCATTCATCATCACAAGCTGAGAGGAAGAAGAGCAAAGCTTATTTAAATATTAAATATTGCTAAATATTTAAGACATATGAGTTAGAAATTTTATGGCACACATACAATTCTGTGAGAGTAACACTAATTTCAGATAATTTACCCCAAAAGCTTAGTGTGAGAAAAAAATGGAAATAACAACTAGAGAACAGGAAAGACCTTATTGCTTAGGACTTGGTAGTGGGACATTTTCATATAAAAAAGAGCAGCAAAATAGGTAGGCTTACCTCACAAAAAGAGGAAATAATTAACATTGTCCATTATGGATTAGCCAATATAAAATCCTAAATTAGACAAGTAATTTGGGTTAAGGTTGAAAAAAGTGGACAACTAATTTGTTAAGGTTGAAAAAAGTGGACAACTAATTTGTTAAGGTTGAAAAAAGTGGACAACTAATTTGGAAAATCTAAGGAGCACTTTAAGTATAGTATGGTTGTGGCTTTGAATATAAAAAAAGGCTACAGAAGTCTCACAATTTATATACTTTATAGTCATATAACAGCATGACCAAACATTCTAAACTTGTAATGCAGACAGTTGAAAGAGTCCAGGCAAAAATACTGAGTTTTCTGTTAGTAATGCTTTTCCCTACCTCCTTTCACTAACCAGTTTGTTTTTTATGTGTGCTTCCTCTCTTGCAAATATGCTTTAGCATGGAAAATACTGGTGTGTGCTGGATAATACTGAAAGAAGTTTGCACTCCCCCCCCCGCTTTCTATAAACTATCACAAGAAATTCTCATAATCTTACAGTCTTGTATAATTTATGCTGCAGACAGGAAAATACTTCATCCTTTAGAACAGAGTTGTGGGAGTGTCTTACTGTTTCCCTGCATAAAGATGCTACACAGAACTGGCAAACCTGAACAACATCTCAGGAAATGGAGCAAACTGTGAAACAATGAATTCACTGGTAATGTTAACAGACATAGAGGACTGTGCCTTAAGTTTTACAAGTATGTAATTATTTATTTCAGCAACACTCCCAGGCAGCTCAATGGCTTAAAAAAACCACTAAACAACATGTATGTTTCCGTAGAAAAAGAGAAGTTATTTTCAACAGAAAATTACATTTTTTTTTCCTTGAAACCTATTCTTCATATGGATTATTTTTTTCTGTTCTTTAAAGTTTTCACTTATCTGAATACTGATGTTATTCTGTAGGTTGGCTCTTCAGTACGGCAAGGAGTTGAGTCAAATACAGAGAAAAGAAGAATAATGAATAGTAGCTTAATACACCACGAAACTCGTGCGATGATTGAAAAGGAGACAAGATAGATGCTGGATTAATGCAGTAAGAAGTGGGTGCAGAAAGCTAGATACTGTTATTTTAAGACTTCCTTTTGCATTTTCATTGCTTCCATTTGCAGACTTCGTCCTCCCATTTCACAGTATTTTGTTACATAAGCTGAACTACACGAACTTCTCTGCAGTTGTTAACTGTGGGCATGATACATTCTGATTTATATCTCTATGTGAAATAAAAAAAAAAGCGCTTATTACTATCTAAGCTCTTGTCATAGTGTGCTTGCTTTTAGAAGTCTGAGAGAATTACAGGAAAAACAAGTTTTACAGCCAGTTGAATGTTTTATATAACAAACACCTATTACATAGCTGGTCAAGAAGATAAGTAGACCCGGTAATAATTTTGCAGGATGCTTGTAAGTGATCATGGACCTGAAAAGGGTTGCTGTTTGTTGTTTTCTTTTTTCTGATACATTATTTCACTTATGAAACAACCTAAATCTATTCACCCTCAAAATTGTCAGTGTTTGGTACTAAAACACTAAAAATCTGCTGTGTATTAAAGACAAAATTGTTTCACACCAACAAGAAAAAAAATGAACAGCTTATGAAGACATCTAGTATTCTCAATGAGTAAACTATTGATAAGTGAATTCAGGATAAATTAACACCTCTTGCATGATAATCAGGTTGAAAAGAGGAACTACATCAAGTGAGGACCACAGCTGAGTAGGTAAGACAAGACTAAGCTATTCCAATATGCAGTCTGAAATGTACTGTAGCTATGGGAAATATTACAAGAGTATGATTATATTTTGCAAGACTAAATACTTCTGTGTCTATCTATAAAACTGTCAGTATAAATGTGTGTCTAATACTAATGAATGCAGCACTAAATTCAGGTCATTACAGCAGTGCAAGCATGTAAGAGGCAAATCATGCAGTCAATATTACAACAGTCCAGCAAGCAATTAATGCAAATTACTGCATTTTCCATTTTCACCACACTTTCCCATGCACAATAAGTCCTGTAAGGATTTTGACTTACCTCTTGTGAGAAGCTTCTCCAAAGTATGCATGCCAAATATTTTTTTTATTTTTAAATACTTCCTCAAATAATAAAAGACACTATAAGTTTATGGGTATCTAACCACTTACTGCATCTTACAAAGAGAAGATAATGTACAATAAAGGAATTGCATATCTAAGCCACAACATGTTCCTCCAACTGAATGAATATCTAACACAATTTTGCTTTAATACTTTCATTGCTGTTAAGATTCAGAAGACTTTTATGGCTAGGTAATTTTTGGTCTAAGGGCAACCATGTAATCTCTGATATGAAGTGGTATCTTACGATAGTGACTCTTCAGCATTGGTTTCTGCTGTTTCACAATGAAGTGCTGAACTCTGTTAGGCTCATTAATCTGTTGCCCATTACCTCATTTTTCCCACTATGGCACTTGTCTCACACCAAACAATAAAAAAGATAAAAAAGCCCTCCTCTGTCCCACGAAACAGAACCCCAGTAGCGAGCTGAAACCTTTAGTTTCCTTGCCATTGCTGTTGGTTTCAGGGAGTTTGCATGATCAATATGTCTCCCAAGTATCGGAAAACTCAGATCCAGATCAGGGTCTAAAGTACTGGCTTGGGTTTATTTCTGATTTTCATTATTTAAAAAGTCTCATTTGCTGGTTCTGATACTTAGCAGTACTAGTTAGGTTTATATAGTGCATGAGTTGAGCAAAAGACATTGGAGTGTGGGTCTAGACTCAACAGGAGTTCATGCAATAAAAAAAGGGAGAACTGATAGTTTATCAGCTGCCAGGTCAAGTAGGGGTGCCCATCGCTTACTGAGCTCACGCAGATAGAGCAGCAGTTGTCCAGCACAGACGTAAATTTAATTCTTACGGCTGTGGCAGAAGAGCCCACAACTTCTGCTAAACTCAGAACATAGCAGAAGCTAGCCCACAACTTCGTAGATCTGGTGTCACACACAGTATCTTTCTTTTCAGCTCACTCTTTTAAGGCTTGTGATAAGAAGCTTCCAGCTCCTGCTAAATTAGACTGTGTAGGAGCTAGGAGATGCTTCTTTTCACAGATTCTTCAAGATCTGTCTCTGACAGCATCTCTGCTTAGTTCTGATTTTGGAAGGGCTGAGATCATGAAGCTACTCCCTATTTTAGACAAAAAAACTTGATTCTCCCAGGACCAGTGCCTAGAAGCTCCTTCGTTCTCATGGGTGAAGAACTGTGTCAGCGCATTGCAAACAGCAGTCTACATAGACTACAATATTTACATGTCCAAGCCCTAGTATGAAAGGAATCTGATTACATAATTTTCTCCTTCTACAAATATTGAATATATTAATCCATAAAGATATAAAACTGTTGACCGCAGAATGGCTGAAGATCCTTCTTTTTCTCCCCTCCCCCCCCAAGACTGAGTTAAAGAAAAATTCCTAACAAACCTGTTTGATCTCTATGTGTCATGATTATTTCCTGTTCCCTGTTAATCTCATACAGCAGAACCACACTGACTGCTTTGCATTTAGTTTTTTGCTTGATTCCAAACAACATTTGTGACAAGAGCATACATCATAGGAAAGATTTTGCAGTTTGTGTTGCAACGGAGCTCAAAATATTGAAGGCAAATTTTTCTGAAGTCCCCATTGCAGCTATGACTGGTGCCCTGAAAGAATTCACAAGGTGAGTTCTGACTTGCCACATGTTTAACAATAAAGCCTTGAAGTTCTCACTAGTATCACTTTTTTCCCTAAACACCACACAGTTGTAAGCACAGTTACTGTTCCAACAGTACTGCAATCTAAGGTTCTTCATTTTACATACTACACACTCTACAACTGAAGTGAAGTGGAATGTCACCAGGTAAAATAAAAAAATTTTACTTGTCTACAAAAATGCTTGATTGCTACAGGCTTGATCCCAAACCCTTGTAGCTTCTTCTTTCCACTTCAGCTTGCTAAGGTCACAGCTGTTTGGGAGGGATGAGTAGGGAGCAATACATGCTTTGGCTTGTATTATTGTTTACACATTTCTAGTATGTATGTGTAAAATATGAATCAAGCAAATACTAACGATCTCAGTCTGCCCAAGCATGCTGGGTACAGAACTGAGGAAATGCTGCTCCTGTTCATCACACAATTCAGCTATGTTCTGGATTGGAACACTGGGCTTTAACTAAGAAAACAGAAAATATACTTCTTCAGTACTGTAGTGATTATAGGCCAGTCAGCCATTGCCAGATGACAACTTTTAGCAGAATAAACATTGAGATATATTTATTACGGTAAAAATGAGTGATGCATAAGGGGGCATCGATCATTTAGAGAACAATTCATTTGTAGTTACAAATAAATACAAAAAATTGTAAGCATTAGAGAAGATTTGGGAGAACTTTTGTCATATTTGACAGTATACAAAGGTGTTGGCCCCATTATTAAAATTAGTTTGCAGTCATCACAAACTTTCTTACTGGCTACTAACTTTTCAAAAGAAAAGGGAAAGTAAGCCTAAGAAGTGGATTACTTGAGACCAAAAATTACAATAAAGTCTTCATCAGCAGAGTATTATGACTATCTGTACGTGACAATCTAGATGGTCACTATCTGGGGAAATAATTCAGTTATTAACCATACTAATGCAAAAAGAAAAAAATATTTTTATGATGTGTAGCAGACCATCCAGACTCCTGTATACTTATAAAGACATCCCCCACCTCACCCCCCGCCACACTTTCTGGATATTATTTTCAGTTCCCTAACAACATCCCAGAGAAAACAACATTGTTCTGTTCTAAGAATATAATGGGAAGTGAAATCTGTCTGTGCCATTCACCTGTAATTATCTTTCCATTGTTACTTAGCAGTAAACAAATTATTCCCCTTTGCACAGTGGCTGTAAAAAAAATATAGTCTCTTTCCATTCTACCTGTAGCTTTCCAAAATATAACTGTTATTACAGCACTGAAAAGTGGCATGCACTAAGCAACTGAAAAATGACGTTACCAAAAAAACCAGTAGGAACCTGATAAAACAGATTCTTAGCTATATCAGAAATAGATCACTTTAATGAATATCCGTGCTCTTCCATTTTTGTCCCCCATCTTTTCAATGGAATTTTTCACTCTAAAATCTTTAGAATACTTATGATATGGGATACGTTAAAATGTAAATGTTATATTTAAACAATAATACATTATAATAATACAATACTGTGGCTAATACCTCTCTAATTGGATTTAAGTATGCATTATTTAGCTTTCATTTCATACTGTGTGGTGACCTTGCATAGAATTTGCCAAAAATTCATTACTCAGATGGCTATTCTTTGCTAGATATTCAAAATCAATTTTCACTTACTTAAATACTAACTACAACATACTAACACGGGACAGCTTAATCACATTACGTTTTACATGACTTACAACTACATTTTTTTAAACATGGGTGATTGTATTTGCATGTATTTTTTTAAGCTAGATCGTTTTACCACCTAACTAAGGGTGCTTCGCACTTCTGACAGGTACAATGCAATTGCAGTATTTGAAATGGAACTCTGCAAATTAGCAGAAGTAGATACATGAATACAGCTAATTTGAAATATCAAAAGCAAACAGGTTTCTGTGATTGTGTGATTCTGCATATGGCATTTATTTTCTGTACATTAAGAGTAGTTAATCACTATTATTACTGTTAAGGTTTTGCTACAACTGAAGCAAGTCAGAAGGGGGAGTATTTTGGAAGTGGTTGATACACGAAAGGAAAAATATATTGTATACAGGACCAAATTCTCAGCTGCATTAAACTCAAGACTGGAACAGATAAATGTTCTGGGAGTAAGGAAGGAAAGCTTCGGGGTTTCCCTAGAAGGTGTTTCTAATGGTTCTTTAGCAGCACAATGACTACGAAAGCATATTATGGCTGCAGCAATGAATCCCCATCAGAAGAAAACAATGGTACTCTGAAGCCTGTAACATATTAGGCAGTGTTAACCATGGCAAATTCCCACAAAGTCTATGCTTGCACATTCCCTTTGTCTGCCACAGTCCCTGTGTCCACCACAGGCTACAAATGGTTTATTGATCAGGCTGGCTTTCTACCACGTCAGGGGTATTGCCCTGCATTAGCAAAGGTGGGTTTGGAGTTATATGGGGGTTGAGGAACCATTAAACAAAAGGGAAAATCACAAAGTTGGAGAAAATGGGCATAAAGTGTCTACTGAAATATTTAATTGCAGTTTTTGCAATTTATGACATGGATGTTACTGATGTGGTGTCAATGTAACAGCCCAGTTCCTGCGATAGGGGACATTTAAAGTATCTCCCATCTGTTCCTATAGGTGGTTCCTCCTTTTATGACTAAAGGAAAGAAATCATTTCATTTGATTCCCTAGAAATGACATGATATGTCCATATGGATGTGCAAAGCACTGTTTTGATGGTGAAAATTGATTATCCAGTTAAGTAAAAATGCAGCTACAGGTAGTATAGATACAGTTCAACACTGACACAGAAATATGTTGCAGTTAAATCCTGCATCTCTCAAAGCAAAAAGATGAAAAAATTGATTTGCCTGCACACAGCTTTTCCCATTGATAGTGAAGATTTTTAACCTTATTATTGACACAATGAAATAGTCTCATTAACGAACCGGGAAAGCATTACGAAGAATAACTTGCACTTAAGTTGTTTTGTACAAAGAAACTCTGTTATCCTGGATATCCAAAAGACTTTTCAGAACAGTGGTAAGGTAAATGACCAGTAAAAACATACTAAGCAGTGCCTGAGATTGAAAACATTGGCTAATACCGGTAATAATATAACAGGTATTCAGGTTGTTGAAAAATTAAGTCATTTTTGCTTAGATGCCACTCTGGAAAATACAGTCCTTATTTTAAAATTCTGTAGCTGTAACACTTACAGACCGAACTTGTGATTACAATTCTCCTTGACATGTAGGCCACAAAATGGAGCCAAAGCATAGTTAATTCAGCAAAGTAGCTTGTTACTCTATTTGCATTCTTTTTGCTGTAGTTTAAAACAGCTTAAGATATACAATAGTTCAGAATTAAGTCCTAAACTATATCACACTGCAGGATGTTAGACTTTTATTTCCTTTAAGTACACTAAGCTTTTCATCAATGAACCAATGCCAAAGTATTTATGTCTACATTCACAGTAATCTCTCTATTCATTTTCAATGATGACTTGTACCTAGGCATCAGGAGTAATGCAAAAGCACCAAACTCAACAGTCACGTTGAGAAGCTTAGTTCTACTAAGTCCCAAGCACTCTCTGAGAGCTGATCACAACTATTGAGTTAAACAATGTTCTGCACTGTGTAGTCCCTGACCCTACATGCCTAATGTTTTCCTCTTTAACCACTCAAAGAAGCCACACATTACATTCTTGACTAATATGATACATTCAGCCACTTCCAGCACTTTTCTGGTTTCTTAATTTTTCCCATTTGCTTTTAAAATTTCTGCAATTTTTTTGAGCTGTACTACCTAATTTTAGTAGTAGAGCTGTACACCTCTGGGTATTGAGGCAAAGACTGAATGCATTCTGTGGGAAAAAAAAAAACAACAAACAAACAACAAAAAAGCACCTTTCTTTGGTATCTACTTGCCATGATGTTACATGTCCCTCACACAGGCACCCCTCCCTGCCCCCACCCCCTCACCCCCGCCCGAAAATGAAAAAGCTCCAGTTAAAGTCCTGTAACAAATAAAAATCAGGTAAAACCTTGAAACCAGCCCATTGTGCCTTGCCAATATATTGAAAGATGCACAGATTAAGAAATATTATATAATGTGGACTTACTGGATCCATACCTGTATTCTACTCTAAAATGAACAATGATGGCCTCAAGAGGAAAAACCAACCAAACAAAAAAGATCACAAAAAGATCAGTTCCTGCTCAGCTGGGTGAGATTCAGGACAAGAAAATGCTTTATTTAGTCTGGATTGACCTAGTCTTCTAGAAAGGTTTTGCTACCTGAATATTTTTGATAAGACATAAGCATACAATTTCACAGGAAATGAGATGTGGGCTCAAAACAAACACTATCCAATTTCATGGGAAAAAAATCCAAACGCTAATAAAAGACATGACACTTGGTACATATCAAAACTGAAGGCAGGGCAAAGATACCAGTAAAGTAAAATGTAACTTCGTTTAGGTTATTAGTTTTCTGCTTTAAACAAAGGAAGTTATTTGTTCCTGGATATATTATACTGTCATTCCTTAGGTCTTTTAAATTCCAGTGGCTGGTTTTTGAACCAACATAAGCAAGCAAACATTGGTAAAAACTTTCCGTGTGACTCATGGTATAGAGCATTGCAATTGCTGGTTAAGTATTTAGGACAACAGTAAAAAATTCACTAAGAGCAAATATTGTCACAACAGCAATGACAACCTTTAGCAAAACTACAGACTTCAAAAACCCACAAAAAGAAATCCTTCAAAGCTTTGTTGTCAATTTTCAGTGACCATATTAAAAAATATTGAGTTTTCCTAGCATCTCAAGGCTCGTGAAAAAAATGGATCAGAATGCCGAAGTAGTAAGAAACCTGGCAATTATTTTCAAAGAAATCCACACAACTGACTGATGCACATGCAGGGTTGCATTTCTGAAACATGACAAACACAATCAAAACCTCTCCAAAATGACGTCAGTATACGTACAAATGCATTTCATGCCATCACGCGCATGCCGATGTTCACAGCCAACACACTTCCACCCTGTGAATCCAGGCCTGCAAGTGCACTGTCCAGTGGCAGGGTCACAGGGGACAGGCAGGGAACCGTATCGATCACACTCACATTCTTGGCAGGAGCCTCCTGGAGCTTGTGGGTTTCCTGTGTAGCCAGAAGAGCATCTAGACATTGCAAATACAAAACCAGGTTTGGCCAACTGAGATGCATAGTGTACTATAATGAATACTTGGCAAGATCGTAAACAAAATTTATATGAACATTCATTCATGAACCATTAATAAAATCTTTGTTGCTTCATGGCTCAGCATGCATTTGTAGAGGGACAAATGTTCTAAAGTGTCCAACAAACTGATAGTAACTTTTAACCAGGACATGGAACAGTCTGGATGGAAGGAGTATGCAAAAGTGATTCTACACTCCTAACAGTTTTCAGTCAAACTTCTAGTATACCATGACTAAAAAGTTTTCCCCACTAGCCACTTGTGTTTTGCATTAGAAGTGAAATCTCATAGTAGACACTTGCTGGTTTTGATCAACTTAATCCCACAGCGTTGCTATGGATGGGACGACAGCTGCTGTTTAGGTTATTAATTGGCAATTTGGTCATTAATATGTTTATATGTGTCTTTCACAGTCAGTGCCTGAGGACACAACAGTCACTAGAACAAAGGGTATGAGTGACACCAAGACACACCACAAGCGTGGGATCTAGTTATAGATAAATTTCATATTTCCCAGTTTAACTCCTGAGGCCCAGGGCAAAAAACAACCCACAAATCAGAAAGTAAGACTAGGACAATATTTGCAATATAAATAACACTGATTATCAATTTAAGTGGGTGTACATAAAAATTTCGCATTATGGCTGAATTATAACAACATATAAAGAGGAAATAACTTAAAGGCATGTATTTAAACATTAGTAAATATAAGTTTACAGTTACTGAAGGACATTGCCCTCCTTCAGGTCTTGCCTGCCTTTCACTGTCCCTCTCCTTTTTCCATTCATCCTACCTTTCACAGTACTGGCCTTCATATCCAGGTGGACATGCAGTGCACCGGTAATCACCGGATCCTTCCGCAACACAAGAAGGGCTAAAACTGAAACAAAAGCAAATAAACTTTTTCCATCCTATTGTATCATTTCACTCTAGTCAGGTGTGCAGAAGGGCCCAAGGTAAGCTCCATTCAATGTAAACGGCAGCATTTTCTTATCTGTTTATAAACACCTGTGGGAAATCCCTCTTTTCTATTACGAATTTTGTGAATGCCTTGCTGTGATACTGGCACAATTTAGACAAATGCTGGCAGGGCTGTATCAGAGGGGATGGAGTCAACAACTAAGCTTGCATGAGTGAGTGGTGCTGTCACTCACAGTGATCAAGAAAAAGAAGTAATGGGAAGGAGGTGAAACAAAAGATTAAAAAACTGAGCAAACAAACCCAGCCTTTTCAGTCTTATTTCATTTTAGTTTGAATGAAAGGAGATAAGCCAGGAAGAGTTTACTCAAAGCTAAGACATAAAGAAAAAGGAACCGAAGTTACAGCCACACAGAATCTTCCAAAAAGGCAGCGTCAGATTATCTCCTCAGCAATATATTGAAGAGAAAAAGGCCTACAGAGGAAAACCCCCACATATAACGCTATTTCCTTCATGATCAGAGAGGGATCATATTTTAATCATAGAAGAAACTAGATTATTTTTACTAAGCTATGACATAGATGACTAACTAGCGACTGCAGTGCATCCCTATGGGAACTGTAGTTCCATACTACAAGGAGAAAGAGTAGGTTAAAAATAAAAAAAAGGCATCGGGTCTATGAGGACTCCTCCAGGCTCTTTTATAAATAAAATTAAGCTCTTTATGAAACCATATGTAACACTGGCAATGTATAAACAGGCCAAATGGCTTAAAGTCATTGGTGAAGCATGGATATGAGGGGCACTAAGGCAAGGTGACAGTACTGCAAGATAATATGGCCACAGGTATTTTAAACCAGGCAGTTTATCTTGGATCTTATTCTGTTGCTGATGTCAGTGGCAAATTCCCGGAGACCTCAGTGGTGAGAGGGCCCAGGCAGTGGTGATGAGGGGAATTAATTTGCTCTGAAGTGAGCAGTTAATTCTGAACAGTCCTGTTACCTGAAGTAGCATGTTGCTGGAATATTAGTGCATGAAGTGCCTTCACAGACAGTTAAAACAAACAAAAAGGGTAGGTGGGGGAAAAGAAACACAACTAAATGTTAAAATGCTGCAGTATTGTAAATCTCTTTCAAATCTTTGTGGAAGAAGAACTAGAAAAGCACAGAGATGGTTAGTGGTGAGCCCAGAGCTCCTTCTTGATACAGTACAGTCACCAACCTACTCCAACTTGCTTAAAATGCACTAAATCAATAGTGCTTGAATGAGCATATAAATTTACATCTTTGCAAAAAAAAAAAGTAAACAAATTTATCTATTACTCACAAATTCATTTTCAAATGGATTTTCAACCTTATAAAAATAGATTCACACCCCTAGGAATAACTCATTCTCTGTTCTTTTTTTTCCAGCTCATCATGTTTGAAGCTGACTGCTGATTGTAAATGATATTAAAACAGTATTAAAAAACTTAGTGGAGTTTTGCAAAATTTCATGAATAAAAATATTTGCACGATACCATTCACAAATATTATCATGTCAGTCATGACATAATAAACTAACAAGATGGCTTATTAGCTATCTGCATTTCATGCAGATTATAATTAACTACATAAAATAGCTGCAGGTTAAGTAGATTTTTTTGTTCAACAGTATCTTGAAGAGCTTTCACTGCACAACACACACAAACCCAAGGTGTGCTACCCTCCTTTTCCACCTAGTTCTGTAGCTTTATGGAATGGATCTATCCCACCTAAGCCTATCCATCTAAAAGTTAGGCATGTAGTCTGAGCCAAACGTTAAGGCATGCTCTGTCAGCAGTGGAAGATGGAAATGCACAGATAGGCATATACACACATTTGAAATCACCTCCCCTGCCCTCTTTCCAGTAGTGGTTTTCTTCAGTTTTAACATATGTGAGATGTATAGTTGTCTATCCCTGCATTTACTATACAGGTACCAAAATTGTTGATGGCTACACCTAACGGAAGAAGAAATCCCATCCATGACGTCTAGAGACATCTGAGTTAAGCTATATAACCCCTAAGCAGTTCTGCTTCTGAACATGCTTAGATCTGATTCCTCACTTGACAGCGCTAAGAAATTGGATAACTATAGCATGATTAAGTGTATTTACTAATTCCAGACCAGGTGTTATTCAATTATCTGTTATGAAGGTTTTTGAACAAAAAAGCCTCATGATCACTTTAATGTGAGCGTGACACAAAAGGCCCTGAAAAAATCTTCAGCCATGCAGGCTGTGTGGTTGCACGAGATATTGTCACTTTGCTTGCTCTCCCTTCCTCAAGCAGCTCAGCAATTTGCATGTGCACCCAACATACACATACCATGTGGAGACCACACACTTCTCAGCTGTAGAGCACTTCAGCGACACCCACTTCCTGTGCTTTATGCTGTCTTTTAGGTAAGATACTGAAGTGATTTCTGGAACACAGTGTGGAGAATATGTTTACGTTCTTGTAGCAGGGTGCCATAGCCACCCAGGGGAAGAGTCCTGCTCATTTTCCGATCTGACATCTGTGTTTCTGGGGAACCAAAGGTCTTTAAGCCCCAGAAAAAAAATAGGACTTAATTATATTTTCAGCAGTTCCTACTGCCAGTTAGTAACAGAAGTTTTTTTCCAGTGCATTTACTGATGTGCAAAGCTGAGAAGCTCAATTGATCTTGTTCTTTGCAGTTTGAGTGTCTCTTCTTGATACCAGTAGGTAGAACACATAATCAAGTTGTAACAGAAAACGTTAAAAAAGGGTACAAGTCAAAATCTGGCAGTTACAACTACATTGTAACTTTCTGAGATAAAGGGTATTTCTTTAATACCCTTTTATAATTGTTTTGGTTGTTCCCAGTTTGTGTTTATGAGGTTTGGAACTCTTCTTAAGAACACTTGCCGTGGATGAAAGATCATGATGTGTTTAACTACCGATGTTCGAGAAAGGGGTTCTATCCTTCAAATTAAACCCCAGACCACCCCAAAATGATAAAATGAAGAAGGAAGAAGGAAAAAAACCCCTCTCTCAGATATACTGGCTGAAATACTCACTAAAACATCCTAAAGGTCAGACAAAACACAGAAAAATGATTTTAAGGAACACTTCCAACCTTTCAAGAGAACAATCATGAAACACAAACCTTTTCAGAGCAGCACTACAGTATGATGCCAAATATCATTATCAGCAAAACAACAAACAAATCTCAAGTGCTGAAGTACAATCTATTGGGAACACATGTGGAGACATCGTGGCAAGGCTCATTAGCATAAAACAACCAATAAAAATTACGCTGCAATAACTATATTGCTTTTAAATTATTCTGTCTTTCACAAATTGCCTAGAACTCATGTAACATTAAATAAGGAATCAATAAATTCCACAGTGGAGCAAGAAAGGCACTGTAACACATTTATACCAACAAAATATATGAGCATAAGACTTTTTACAGCTCCCTTGTGACTATATTGTACTTGAGTTCTGGTCTAGCTTCATTTGTAAGAATACCTTTATAACACACATTCATTATCTGTTGAGTACTGCATTTTCTAGCACTTATTAATTTATTCATCACATACTAGCAAGGGAGCAATTTTCGACTTTTAAAGGAAGATCAACTACAAAAAGTAGATACAAAACTTTTTAGTATGGCTTCCATGATGCCGTTCTCCTGTAGCCATCTGAAAAAAGACACAGTGAGCCCAAAACAAAGTTCTTGCTTGCTGGAAAGGTTATGCTGCATCATGAGTCCACTTACTTACTTGTTACTAGAAATGGATAGTGGACAAGCACAAGGCTGACAGTCACCCGGAGAACCTTGGACAACACCATAAAATCCCAGTGCACATCTCTCACAGTGCTGACCAGCAGTATTATGCTGACAATTCTGCAGAGGAAAGAGATGGAATGAAAGCTGTATTTGATAATTACAAGAAAGCAGACAACATTTTATTCCCAGCTTCAGGGATTCAAACTTATTTCAGTTCATAATTTCTCTTTTTCTGATATGATTTGGAGTGGGACTGCTTGCTTTAAGCGTCTATCAAATGCCTGCTGAGTTATATATGGGTTTACAAGGAGAAAGAATGGAGGCTTGTAGCTATCCAAATGTATTCTATGGAATCTTTTATCCCATTCATCCTTCCTTGCTTCTTTTGTTCCAGCTGTTGAAGCAGGAATAATAAATTAAAATTCAATCGTGTATGACCTGACGGTATCAAGTTGTGTGTATTATTACTTACAAAAGCAGTGTTGTGTTTATTGAACAACACATGGTACATTGCCCCTTTAGTTTGCAGGTACCTAGTTTTTCTTTTTATACAAATAGTAATTCAGAGGAAACAAAGCACTACATAATCTGAACTCTAGAAAATCAGAACGGAAAATGGTAGATGGTTTGTTTTATGAGCCCCCTTGAACTTTGACACTTAAGTTATTTAAGCAAAATTAGATTAAAATATTGTCCTCTTTTTTTAGCTTAGTTACACAACTTAAAAAATTGTACGTTAAGATTAACCTAGTGCATAACTTCAGAAATGTAATACCTGACAAACTGATGTTTCAGGGTCACACATAGTACTGTGTCCATGACATTGACATACAACGCAGGTGCCTAAGGACTGAGCAGGTATCCTTCCCGCAGATGGAGATGGAAGCCTATAAAATCCTGGAGAGCATGACTGCAGTAAAAAAGATGCAGAAGAAAACAGATCATTACAGAGTGGACTGGGTATGGGGAGCATTGCAAGCTCCCCTTTCCAATCATCAGTTTTTACAAGTTGTGAAAAGCACCTGACAGGATTCCAGCTGTGTTACAAACAGTATACAGTACTTTACAGATAACAAGAGCCAGCTCTAATTGGAAACATTGCTGCAAAATCCCTGGAGCACTCCACCGGCACCAGGCTTTTCATATTACAGCTTGAGAGACCTTTCATTCAGATGCAGAACACCTCACTGTTCTCACTGTGCATCAAGCATCATTCGTTTCTTAAGAATAAGGTTTGTTTTCAAAATAAAGTTTTTGCATGGACCGTGGAAAGCAAGCATGACAATTCTGTTTCCTTCACCCTTGGTGAGTTTTTCAGGTTTAACAACCTAGTATCTGCCTACATATTGCCTGATGGATAATGAGCAAAAGGCGAATGTTAATATTCAAGAAAATGGCTGCATGGCTGTATTGTTTATAGCTATATAATTTAAAGACCATAAAAGTACAGAATTCAAAATATTGAAGGCTTGCCGTGTCTTGAGACCACCAGCTCCAAATCAAGTTTATCTATCACTAAGCCTCCTCTACCTCAGCTTGGCAATAAAAGTCTGAGAGCAACCCAAAAATTACCAGCGAAGTTGACACATGCAAAATCAAACACTTGATCTTTATTTCAGGCTTATTATGCAAATCCATGAAGGTGTCTACATAGCTCCCAGAAAGCACACAGCTATGGCAGCATAAAAATACAAACAAGAACCATTTTGATAGTTCAGACCATTAGGGGTGAGTGCATACAGACAAGGCACTCGTCCCATGTATGAATCTCAGCAGCTAGAGGTACTAGGAGCCTATGAAGGCTGTCTGATGAGGTCATAATGAGGTTGACCACAATTTCTGCTTTTTGAAAAAAATGGGAAACATACACTTTTCACACAGCAATAAAAAAGATGCAAACTAAAACTAAAGACAATCTGGAGTAACTAACTTTTCATGATCAAAAGCAGGATTCTTCAGTCAAGCACTAGCTGACATGCTAGATTCTATTCATACAACACCACTCTGACAGTTTTCTGTAATAATTGCCAAAACCTCCAGAAGTCTAAGTTATGGAAAAAGCATAAACACAATTATTTTCTTTAGAATCACAAAGGAAGTAATCTAACTCACTTCTGCTTTTCCCCTTTTATTTTGACTTAGACGACATTAAGATCCCTGAAGCATAGAAAGAGTCTATCTGCTTTTTCATGGTTTGTGAAAAATTCCAATTTAGATAAATAATCTCAAATGAAAGTAATTTTATTTCTTACTACAATTTCCTAATTTTTTCCTCCCTCTCCATCCCCACAAGAGTCCTTCTCCAAACATGGTACAAAGCACAGCTTTACAATTTCTGAGTTACTTTAGGATTGAGGTGTAAACATATTTTATTTCATTAATAATTTAATTATTATATTTGGTCATAATTTTAACTAGTATTTTAAAAATAAATTATTTAATATTTACATCTTTTTAAAAATCTGCACTTCTGAGAAAATGCTGGAGCCTGTTAATTTCTCATATATGCATTCGCACGCATTCAGGTGTATGCTCTTACCAAAATAATTTGCAAAGAAAATCACTTCCTTCCACACATTTCCTATGCACTCACTCTTCCTGTTGCCTCATTTGCTATGTAACACAATCCTGTATAACATCTGAAGGGAGCAGAGTTCTCACAGATAACAAGGCACATTTCCATTTATTCACTGCAACTTTTCTCCCACCTCTAGTTTGCGGGAACCCTTTAAAATATCCCACTTAGTCAGGATGTCTGAGGGATTTGCAGAACACTCGAAGTCTTGTTCCCTGCTACCTCCACCTAGGAACTGCAACAATGATGCTGGAATTGCTAGTGCTACTCTAAAAATGAAAACATGGTGTTTTGCACACAGAAATACTGCCAGTCTCGTCAAGAGTGCAGACATTCAAAACCACTAACTTCTATTCTGAGTCAACATATTACATTTTAAACAGTTTCCCTGGTACCTATTATAAGATCCACTTTACAAAAGCATACAAGTCAGGTGATTCTCTATAAAACTTGGATACTTTTGAAGCTCACAACCTTCAACATGAAAATATTTACATAAGTAAAAAAATAAATATAGTGCAGGTATAAGGAGCACTGAGTTCACTTAGTTGACCAACACTTTTCTCCCCGTGTTCAATGAGTTAGAAATTTACCAAACTCCAATGGTTCAAGACAAAAGTTTCCATTCGTATCAGATCTGTTTTATTTTATTTCAAGACACAGTGATTTGATTGCTTCTAAGAATAAAGCAAAATACAATATTTGGATCATGTTCCAGAATTTCTGCTCCTCTTTACAAGCAGCCCCATCGCTATATAAGGGGTACTGAAATTTGATAGGAGGCAAGGTTTTGTGTATGGACTGAGCAAGATCTTTGTATGTGAGTCCTATACCAGCGCTGGAAGAAGAAGTGTGGGGGAGTAAAATGGAAAGATACCTGCCAGAACTCAGTGGCTCTTTTCAATGTATGTCCATAGATCCACTTGGATAAATTACAAGCATGCAGAAAACTGACAGTTTAAAGTGCACGGAAGATATTTCCTAAAGCTTTGAAAACATCTTCTATGAAGCACAGATGTACTACAGAATGGTTCTCATCTACATTTTTAATGCATTTTCAGTGCAATTTTGGGCAGTCAAGCATGTAAAATGAAAGTAAAATGGACAACTTTCATCCTATTTGTATTGGTCTGCAAAGGCACACTGTTGGAACAGTTTCAAGAGGAAAGATTGACAGGAGGAACCTACAGGTTCTCAACAATGAACTGCCTTTTTGACCAACTGTTCAAAAGATTCCATTATTTCAAGTTTTGGTTTTGAAATGACTTCTCTTTTAAAATTTTGTTATTTTAGTTATTCATTATAATAAAAACATTTAAGAAATCAGTACTGAAATACTGTTAAGCATAATCTCCTGTAATTATAATCTGTAATACTATTGCAAATGCATTATAACCTTATCTGTCCAAAAAAAGGCTTGATCAGTCAGCATCAGTCACACAATTCAGCCCCACAGATGCTGACCCAGTAAAGCTTTCCTTCCTGTGTTCTAAGTATTTGAGTCATTGCCATGGTGTCAGTGGCATATTTGCCTAAAGCAAAAAAAACCCTGCTTAAATTCCTTGTGAAAGGGATACCTGAGAAAGAACATAAGTCATTAAATAAAGGGACAGTTGTTGCCAGTTAAATGAGTTCACACTCTAATTACTTATCACACAGTACTAATGAATGGACCAAAGAAGGTACAAAGACTTTTACTGGAGTGAGGTTGGTACTGTACCTCACAAGACAAACCAGAATAACCCAGTGGACAGTCACATTTCTCAATCAAGGAAGCTTGAGAAATCATTCCAGACACACTGCCACGTTCGGCAACTTCCATTGAGATCTCTGAGATTCTGAAAAAAAGGAGCAAACATCTCTAATGAGATTAGCCAAGAACTAACTCAAACCCAAGTAGTTCACAGTCAGCTGGCATGGGAGAAAACAGGCTTACTTGTCTGTTTGTAGGCTTCTTGATCTACAGGAAACTAACAGCATTATTTTTGCCTCTCCTGAGGAAACAACAAAGCTACCATCACCTCCAGTCTCCTTTTCCATTTCTAGGCAATAGCATAACTTTTCTCTCCTGCTTGGCTCTCCCTCTTTTTTTAAAAAAAAATCTCTTTTCAGCTGAACTATTAACAAAAGCTCATATCTGATTCTTCATGTGGAGGGACTCATTAAGAAATTGAAGTCACATATTAAATGCAGTTCCCATTCATGACTCTCAGAGGTACGGCAATAAAATTGTTCACTAAATGAGCTTTTAATGAGGCAACTATTAAAAAAAATAAAATAAAATCTATTCTCAGCAACTAAAGCAAACCAACGAGGTCTAGAGCAGACTTTAAAGATATTGGATATTTTCCTTCTTAGGAGCAATCTTAAGATCTTTAGCCAATATCCTTCCCCCCCACACCCATTCGGATCATTTAGACACAGAAACAAACAATTTAAAGTAAACAAGAAATCCTACTACAGAAGCATCTGCTAGTATTAGAAAGGGATATGTTTTATTGTAGAGCTTCTGACTTTCAAACTTTCCAAACAATTGTTTGATTGTATTAATAATAATAACCTTGCCTCCCAACCACTCCGTGTCTTTCTAACGTGCATGCTGACCCACCACCAAAGAGCGTTGAACAAATCACTGACAAAGACAACAAACATAATATCTAATGAAATACACTTACTTCTGATGTACTGCAATGCTGTTCTTTTAGCTTACTTTGTTTTGGGGGTTTCTTTATTTAAATAGATGCTATGATCTGGAATCCCTTACTGACTTTGAGAAACAAAAAGGGTAGAGTAGTGGAAGCTTTAGAGCTTCACATATAATGCCAACTTGAGAGAAAATGTTGAAGAACACGTGACTAACTAGCTGAATAAATGTCAGCAATGCTACTAGAGTCTATTCAAGTGTCTGTGCATAGGGTTAATGCAGAGGAGCTCACAGAACCGCTCATCTCCTCATGCTCATAGTCTGTTCATCTACTCCCAAGCCTTGATTACTGACACTCTTCTGAACATTGGCATACAGACACCGGTGTCAGGGTGACTGTAGGAAAAGCAAACACCCACTGCGAAACTAGACGACGCTTTTGTGACTGAGCATAGGTGAACAGACCCATACCTCTTGATACCTTGTGTCAATGCAAAATCCCCAAATCATCTAATAACTTAAACCCTGCACCCTCATATGACTACCTGAAGAAAGGGGTTCAGTGGAGGAGGGAAACTGAACAAAAAAACCCCAAGCAAACAAAGACAGGTAAAAACAGAAGACTGAAAATAGAGCGCAAAACCATTCAAGATCTGATATATCAATGTAAGCTTACATTGAAAATTCCGTACATTCAACATGAAAACAAAACGATATGTGACTCCCTACCACCTTCAAGGCTGAGACAATGGTCTGTATGCTTCAGAAAAAAACTATTTACTGTCAGAAAGCCGTATTTACATAATAATATACTCTGGGACCTCTTATTTGTGTGAAAATGTTACTTAAGGAAGGCCAGGCTTGGCTGATTCTTGGAACATGCCTAATAGGCAGCAGTCCAACAACTGCTACCTGATCAGTGTCGGGGATATTGAAATAATTCACAGTCAAATTGAAAGCATACTTCCAATTCAAACTAATTTATTATCACAGCCCAGTTCCCTAAAATACAAACCAAAATCTAATAAAAGAAATGTTTCAATTTATAGTGGTGACTGTGAAAATGAGGGCAAGAAAACGAACAATACAGGAGAAAAATGTTTAGCTTCGGATTCTGAGCAGAAACCCCTAAATCACTAGTAATGCTGCAGCTTTGAAGCAGAAATAACGTTAGCATTGCTGCTAAACTATATAGCTAATATAGCGCTAACACTAGAACTAGGCTATTTTTATGTTTCCAACTGCTGCCACTGCTTTGACTTTATTTTCCTCTAGTTTATGACTTATCTACAGCTTATAAACTCTGCAACTGAAATTAAAGCACTATTAAAAACCTTATAAAAAATTAAAAATACTTAATATATAATATTTTCTTCCTCCTGTCCACAGTTTCTTTTGCTTTATACTTTTCTACTATGCAGAGTCAGGTAGAAAGAGAAGCTTTACTAGTTTAGAACAGGGCCCTTATTTAGAGAGCACAACACACTCTAGTTGAACAAATGTTTTCTTGTAAGTCACTTGATTCAAACATACATTTAAAGTTGAGCATAAACATTTTCCTTTAGAGGGTATCAGCCTATTTTTAATAAAAGCCTTCAATTCTTATGCAAGCTAATATTCCGCTAAACTTTAAAAGCATATTGTGGGATTTATTTTGTGGTCTTAAACAAACCTTCCTCTGAAATCATTCAAGGTGCTAACTTGAAAAAAAATAATGATGTATTCCTGCTCTTTATTTTCTACTTAAAGTTTCAGATGCTGCATGATGAATGCTGCTTATGTAACCAGACAGATCATAAAAATCTCTTGTAACCACCTCCAAAATCAACTACAGTATTATATGCAAGGTTATGACTTCAGATGGAGAGTTACCACAAAGACCAGATGAACTCTTTGCAAAGTCCTGCTGTCATATAAAATGTCACATGCTGAAACGCAATGCTGTAAAAATACATTCTGGTTGTTTAAGTGCCACCTTGCAAACCTGCCCTGCAACTATAAAGTCCTCCTCTGTTCTGTTCCGTGCCTCGTTACCAGGTAGCCATGATAAAATGGTGGTGCATTACAACGCCGGCCTAGTCCAGTCACAAGTGTCATATGCATCTCAGAACAAAATCATGAAAATGGAGGTTTGTTTTCATAACTTTGCTTATGATGCTTGAGTTGAGATAGTATTCAATTTTTGCTTCCATAGCTGAACTAGGATCTGTAGTGCATAAAGGGAAGGGAGAAACAGACACAAAACATGGATGTGCTTCTCAAATTTTCCATGTTTCTTTGGAGTTCCTTTCATAACTCTTTCCACCAGAATTTCCTTTGCTTGTAATAAAATATCCTAAATGGACTATGTAAAAATAAATGAAACCAATTTAAAACATTTATGGCATCTGTTGTTAATATTTAGCATCTAGCCAGTGTAAGCTGGATGAATACTTTGCTGTAAAAGATATACTATAAATAGAGACAATAGCAGCAACGACTATGTTTTCTGTGACACAATGCTGCAAAGTTGCATGGTATCTGTCCCTACTATTCACGCTCAAACTCCAAAGGTCACACTCTTACAGACCTATATGTAACCTAGAAATAATTTTAGCCTATCACTTCTATGGCAGAATCATAAAAAGGACCTCTGGAGACCTTTGGAGTTTATCTCCATTTATTCCTATGTCCTTGCTAATAAATTTTGCTTGCAAAGTATATTGTGAATTCATTATTAAAAACTTTTAAGGAATAGGCTATGTAATCTATTTCAGAACTTCTTTACCCCCAGGAATTTTTCTCTCATGTCTAATGTGAACCTTTCCTGATGAAGTTTAAGCTCATTTCTTTTTTAACTTACCCACCATGGCAACAGAAAACGGATTCTTTTCATTCTCTTTGTGAATTTTTATACATCTTAAGGCAATTACTAGTTTCTAAATAAATCTGGTTCTTTACATCTTCTCTCACAGGTCACATTTTCTAACCTGTCATGATGTTCACTGTTATCTTCTGAACACTTTAATATTTTTTTCTTGAATTCCAGTATCCAGAACTTGATGCTTAGGCTTTACTAGTGTTGGGTTTGCAGGCCATATGTCTTTATACAGCTTTATGCTGCTAGAATATTAGTATTTCTCAACAAGAATATAATTACTGAATCATGTTCACCTGGTGACATGTTGTAAACAACAGACCCCTCTTTGAAGAACAGGTAACTAAACAGTTGTTCTTTGTTTGTTCAATTGACTAACCCTTTTGAAGTGTAAAATTGTATAGTTGACCTTTAGATTGCAGCAGATTTTTGTATTATTACTCTCATCCTGCTATCTGATGTCCACTTCAAATTTAGCAAGTGCTATCTTTCATTGTCTAACTTATTAATGAATAAATCAAACAGAAAATATTGAATATCTCTTCCCCAAATATACTGAATTAAGTAACATTTCATTGAAGAAGTACTGTTTCATCTTTGACTCTTTACCTCATTTCCCACTTGCAAGAGAAAATTCCTCCATATGCTAACATTTATAATTAATTACAGCATCATGTTTTCATAAAGTAGACATTTTTAAAAAAAAAATATACTGGGTTTGCTTCAGGATGTGTGTGCTGACATGTGTTTTCTGTTTAGGATTCTGAAAATAAAGATTTCATTTGCCTATTGTGATTTAAATTTTCTATTGAATAAAATTTCCCTGTCCTGCATCTTCTGCTACGCTGAATGCTAACTCCTTCTGTTCTTCTCAGCAACTGCTTAGAACTGATGTTATGAATAAAATTTTTTCTGGGAATAGCTGGGAATTCTATCAGACTGTCCATGACTACTGCACTCTTTCAGACCACTGCATGAAACACTTACCTGCTCTGCCTCATGATATTACCATGAGTAGCCTTAATGAGAATGTAATGAACATCATACAACACATTCAGGAAGTCTTCCCGGGAAACAGCTCTACTTGGTCTTGAGTCATCTCCATAACGCTTCCAGGCGAAATCTGCCTGGGACACCGTCCTGTTGATACCTGGGTCATCATGATAATATTCCCAGGGCACTGTGTTTCTGACTTTCTGGTCGTCACCATAATATTCCCATTCATGCTGAAAGTAATACAAACTCATATTATTAACAGTATTAAAAATAACCAGGTGCCTAATTTCCGGGAAAAAAAGCAGATGGAAATGTTACCTCTGTCATCTCTATCTCATGCCTCGTCAGCTGCCCAATCAGAGGGGCAGCCATATGCCGGACAATAATTCTTGTATGGGTGGGAGGCCCACCTCTTATGATGACTTGCGGGTAGTAAGTAGCAAAACCTGTCTCTTCTCGTGCTTCAAAGTAGATTGCATATTTCAGTTTCCCTCCATAAGCAGTCAGCTAACAAAGTAAACACAAAGTACAAAAAGAAATTTCATTTTCAGTTTGCTAAAAATAAATTCCTGGGCATATGCAGGAGCTAGATACACTCTGCACCTGTGCACAGTCTGATGAACATGAGCATGGTAGAAAATAGCAATACATGCCTGTGGAACTGTCTGGGGACAAGGGCTGTATTCAAAAATGCCCATCAGAAATTTGTTATTGTACTACACTAAAACACTAAAAAAAAAGCTACCTATTTCTTTTTACGTGCCTTGGTGCTCCCCAAAGTTTGTGTTTAGAGAAAGAAACATGTAAACTTTGCCAAGCCAAATGAAGAAATATCAAAAGTACAAAATAAATCGTCACTGAGGTGTATAAAAATATCCAGAAGGAGGAGTTTTTCAATCATTTTCTCCTGTGTAACTTACAAAGATCAGGCGTTTTTGGTTTAAAATGGAGAGAAACAAAAAGTTACAAAAGAGTTATATTTAATATATTTATTATACATATATTATTATATGTATTAATGCAGCTTCATTTTAAAAATATTTTTATGAGAAGATCTATTCTGTGGAAAAATATTACATGTTATTGTCTGTAAACATCTATTTTAAAATAGTGCTTATGTTGCAGACATGAATTTTCATAATAACAGAGCAAATAATTTTTAATAAGGGCATGGCATTTGTTTTTTTCTAAAGTACTTTCCACTGTGTAATGACATGCCTACTGGGAAGGAAAAAAGGCATTGCAAAATACTAATATAAGACTGAAAGAAAAAAAAAATCCACGTCAGTATTCAGCGAAATTTACCTTTCGTCCTTCAAACTGCTCTGGAAGCCTCCAGTAAAGAGGTTCTGACCGAAGATCCTGCATCACCTGTTCTATATTTGCTACTATTTCAGGAGGCTGGAATGCTATTCCTGAAAGAGTGCTGTGCTGAAGCTTTTCATCCACCAGTGGCAGAATCATTTGCTCTGGCTTCAAGGTCACCTATGTATATTCAAAAAATTGAGAAGAAAATCAAGTATTTTTCCCCATGAAGCGTTAAGTTTTTAAATTCTAACTCTTCAAAAAATTATTTCTAGGTAATTTCATTTCACATCATGAGCAATTTGTCACAAAACAGTCTTACTACTCCTTCAGATATAAACAGTGATAATAATGACTTCCCCCTCAAGCCTTTTCCACCTTGTCCTCATGTTAACAAAGAATGTACTAGCGTTGGTTAAAATAGTTTCAGTAGCAAGTCATCCCCTGAATTTTATTGAAGTGATTTTCATAGTGCCATTTCAGTGTTAGGCCTCTTCTGTTTGGACTGTAAGAAATGTAGCTTGTGAAGAAGCATACTTCTCACCAACACTTATATATCACTGGGGCTGTAGAACACAGTGCCTGATCCCTTGGTACTTTTACGCAATATTCAAGCTAAGTGTTCTCCAGGCAACATGCAGAGTGAAGGCTCAGGGTTTCTGTAACTCTAAATTCAGATTTAATGAAAAATATAAGAATGCCACTTAGATACTTGTAATTTTCTTAGCCTTGTTGAAAAAGTCTCAATAGCATTATACAGAAATCATTATTGTGATCAAAGTCTGTAATAAGAGTCTTAATAATTCTGTGCAGATGAAAGTATCACAGGAAGCGTGTGAAACAAATGCAAAGGACTGGTATCAAAATTGCTTTCTCACAAACAGTAAGGAAAACAAAGAAAACAAATGCAGAGACATATCTCTAACAGTCATCCCATCAACATGCTGTTCACAAGATAGGGATCAGGTAATGAGGAATCAAGCAAGTCCTGTACTGTACTTTAAGCATCTTGGTATTTCCATTTACAGCAGCATCTACAGACTGATCAGACATAGAAGCATTCTAACATTGCCAGTCCTCAGTAAGATTTCCTGAGTTCATATCATAACCATATTTTAGTGTTTACTACTTTAGACACCAAGGAAGTGGTCAACATTTGAATTTCAGATCAGTCTCGCTATATTGTCATATAAGACAGGATTTGCTTGTTTAAACAAGTCTAATGCCATTTGAAGCACCTAAGAGTATCTGAAATAGCCATTAGCAGCTGGCAGAACCCAGGCTCACTCAGTTTACAGCTCCGAATCAATTCTGAAATAGATCAGAATATCACAAACTAGATGTGATGTGGACATACAGTATTTAGATACAAGCATAAATATGAAAAGAAATTAATCAAGAGATAAAAAATAATCAATCGGGAGGTTTAAATTATGTTTCTGCTTTGTGCTGCCACAAAGGTCAAAGCACAATTTTCCAGAACTGTTGCTGTCATGGAACTTGATTAAATTTTAGAACTTGTCAGCCTTTTACAGCCTTTCATCTCCAGCTTACCAGCATACGATGGGCAAAACTGAATGAGAAAAAGATGAGTCAGATCATGATAAATCACTTCATCCACTGGGAAGGGAAAGAAGTGCTATTGGACTTAACAATGAAGGGGAGAATGGGTGCTATTCATATTACTTTAACCAAGAGATATGAACTCTTTAGTATGATTTCAGCCTAAAGTATCCTCATCCAACTGATGCCTGTGCATGACAAGTCAGGGACTGTGGCTGATTTGCATTAGGCAGACATTCCCTCTATGGTTGACATGCTTTCTAGCAGATATATGACTGACCAAACATGGGGACTGAATAGTCATTTTCCATTAGAAATAGCTCCTCCAGAATGTAACTGAGGAGCTGGAACAGCAGTGATAGACAGCAATGGTCTTAATGTGTGTTTTGTGGTCACTGTACAGATAAATGGAGATATCCAGTCGGCCTTACTTGTCAGTTCAGCAGAGGTCTCACGGCCCTCTTCCAAAAAAAGGTGGAGAACTCTTTGTTTGCTCTGGTGGATTATACCCTCCAATTCTTGGATTCAAATAGACCTTTAATAAGCTTCCCCGCCCCCCCCCCCCCCCCCCCCCCCCCCCCCCCTCCCCCCCCCCCCCCCCCCCCCCCCCCCCTTCCCAAGAAAAAACCTCAAACCCAACACACAAACTGTAGCAATGAAAATAAACAGATTAATTGAACCATGGGAAATCTGTGCTGGACAACAAGCACCTGTGACCCTTGAATACAAATTTCCCCACACAACTGACTTGCCCTTTCCTGAATTTTAATAGCTTTACTTTGGCTTGACGTCAGCTATACTATCGCTCGTTTTCTTATCTACTTATTTACTTTTAACATCTTGACACTGATTGTCTAATGGAACATACCGCTGTCTCCACTTCTCAAAGCATAAAGAGGAAAATGATTGCTTAAATGTTTGCCCATTTTCTAGCTACCTCTCAGTGCCTGACTAAAAGATGCCAGCAGGAAACAACATTATCGCATTACATGGCTCAGCAGTTTCCTACTCACCCACATGCGAATCAGCCCCCTTGCCTCACTGCACTGTTTAGTGAGGCCAAAGCAATAGCAACTGCTGCAGCCAAGTGGGTTTCTGGCAGAGAGACCAAATGTACCAGACTTGCACCTGTCACAGTGGACACCTTCCACATTAACCTGGAAGAGAGAGAACATGTAAAATTTTTTTTTTTTTTAAAAAGACACGTTTCATTTCAAGGTAGTAATGAGAACAAGGAAGTCATACAGTAATGATAATAACAGGGTGCAGAAAGAAATAATAAGTAAAGAAATATTCAAGGAAATTTCCAGCTTCTTATCATGTGTGTATGCAAACTTATACAATGAATGTAACTGGGGCATTTGCATTTGTGTCCACTGAGGAGCTCTGAGCAACAGATGCTGGCTTCATTCTGCCAGCTGTAGTAAGCACAGGAAAAAAAAAAAAAAATCAAATGCCACTTTGGGCTTGACATGTTCAATAACTGACTGATAAGAAAAACTATGTCCTGAAATTGCCATGGTTAATCAAACCTTTTGTTTAACAGAAATTACCTTTGACAAGTTAGAATGTTTTAAGGTATAGTACTAAATGTTCTTGCTGAGAAACATCTTAAATGGTAATATTGTAGAGAAAAGCTTTCTCCTCTTCATGATTGTTCTCCACATCATTGAATAGTATTAACAAGGCTGAAATATTTCACTGTTGTAATGTCAATGCTTATATTTTCATTTTTCAATTAGTCCAAATAAAAAGCTATACCAGATAGGGACAAATATATAATAATTTATGCATAGCCTTTAAAAACCATTTTCATACTAAGACCATGGGGTTTTTGGAAAAAAACAAAACAAAACAAAACAAAAAACCAGCAAAATAAAAGCACTGGTTGTTTTTTCTTGCCTCCTATTTTTTTTTCTTTCTTTCTCTTGAGAGTAATGTCAAGAAGCCAATCTAAAAACAAATGCAACTTTCTAAAGCTTATACAGGAAATCATTACACCCGAGGATTTACCATTTTTAACCCTCATTTCCATATGTAACTATATTAGCAAATGTGCCTACACTGTATTTAGCTTAGATTTTGGTGGTTTTTGTCAGGGCTGACAAAGGGGCTCCTGAGCCTTTGAAAGCTCAATTCTACAGCTCTAACAGCAGGTTTAAATGGGAATAGCTACCATTTTATAGAAGTCTAGCTTTTTCAATACCTTTTCTTTCAAAAAGGTTACACAAAAGGTTAACCAACTCTAGATTTAAATGCAACATTAGATTTAAATTTTGGAAAAAAAATCTGCTGACTTAATTCAGTATTATTTGTCCATTTTCTGTCATAAATGGTGAATTTTACTTGCTTTGCATTTTGCTTCATGTCAACTGCAGTCATCGTTAATCATCAGCTAAATATATACTGTTAATTTGCACTCACAGAAACAACTATATCAGCCTTAACAGAACCAACAAAGAAACATTTCCATTTAAAAATGCCATAAACCCCTATTCTTTCTATTTAGTGCTTACAAGAGCTACAACAAAGACATTGAATATACTGGACCTAATCCAGAAAATGGGCACCGAGATGGTTAGAGGGGTTGGAGCACATAGTTTATCAGGGGAGCTTGAAAGAATTGAGATACTTCTATTTTTGCATTTCAGAGGATGACATAGGACAAACAACACTGAGTTTTACTACTATGGCCCATGTGATCAACTCACTTCATTTTTCTTATGGTCTCACCACCAAATGAATCAGTATTTGGAAAATGGAACATAATGTTTTCTGTTCAAATACACCAGAAAAACAGGAGGGTGGTCAAGGAGTTTGCACAAGGAGGTTGTGAAATCCCAACCCTTGGACGTACTGTTTCAGCAACGTCTTTCAAACAAGGTGCTGGACTAGATGACCTCCATAGGTCCCTTCCAATCTAATTTATTCTACAGTTCCTCCATTGAGCTTATCCTTTAAACTCAGAATGAAGTGACTGGTACCTATTTAACAGAAGAATTACCTAGCAATTCAATCATTTAAATTAATCCTTCCATTTTACTAGCTCTTTGTGTCAATACAGCCCCTAAAGAAGAAGAACAAATCAAAATCACAGACAGAATCTGCAGAGGTCACTTTTAAAAACCTCCTTCTTGAAGGGGTACTATCATTAATACTAGATCGGGTTTCCCATGCCTCTTTCTAGCTAATTCTTGAAAAGCTCCAGGAATGGGGATTTCACAACTTTCTAGATAATCTGTTCCAGTGATGCATAACCCTCCTAGTGATTTTTTTTCCCCTAACGTCCACCCCAAAATTCCAAAGCTCCCATTTGCAGCTATTGTCCCTTGTCACATTTTTTGCTACTATCAGAATATCAGAAAGGACTTTGTCAACTACTCTTTGAAGTGGCTATTGGCTGCAATTGCATTTTTCTTAACTTCTATTTTTTGCAGATTAAGAGAGTCCAACTCTCTCAGTATATCCTTACAGATCATCTGCTCTAAGTCTCTTTGCAGCCCTTCTCTGGATCCTCTCGTTTCTGAACAATACTCTTGAATCAGATCCTAAAACTGGACACCTTTTCCAAGTGCAGTCTTACCAGCACTGAGTAGAGGATGATAAAGACTTTCCTCTGCTGGTCGTGCTCTTCATGATGTCCTCCCACCTTGCAGCTGCATTGGCCAGCATGATCAATGTATCCAGCTCAGTAGGCAGTTTGCCTTATTTACAATGTGAGTACATGGTTGGCGTACATTTAGTTTGCCATTCCCCAAAGCCTGTATGTGTTTTTCAGAAGAATTACCACTCAGCCTTTTTTCTTCCAAACTGTACTGATTCTGGAGGTTATTCCACTCCAGTTCATGAACTTTCTATTTTCCCAATCATCAAGCTTTTCAAGGACCCTCTAGATTGTAGTTCTACCGTTCATCATGTCAATCTCTACCTCCTTCCCAAATCTGCTGATGGTGAATTGTGTCATCTGTGTCACTGATGAAGGTATTGGCTCCGACGTACTCTGCTTGTTGGCTACCAACTGCATGTCAAACCACCGATTATTGCCTTTTAACCCCAGAAATCCAGTCAATTTTCAAACCACCTAAGTGTGTTGTACTTCCAAGATGTGGGTGATGATGCCAAAACTCTGCTTTAGCGATCCTGAATAGGATGCAGCCTATTCAGAAGAACAGATACTACTGCAGTGAATTTTACTTATAAAATTATCAGTATTGACTCTTTCTAAGTCAATGTACTATAAAGAAATAGCACCGTGGCATACTGTTATTTGTGATGTGTTTGCTTTTAATTTGCTGGATATCTGAACAAGAATTGTATTGAATGGGTTTAAATTGGAAACAGTTCTGTAAGAACAGGAAGAAATACAAAGTGAGAAGAGAGGCTAAGAGGATGCTGTCCTGGCAAGCGTTAGTGTGTGAAAAAGCAACTGATAATCACTTAAGTCTTTCTTTATGTTAGGCTCCTCCCACAGGAGTTAGCAAATGCACTATGAAAACCAACAGGATTTGTTTGTATCTACAGACAAGTACATATGTCAATGAATTCTGGAATAAACTTCTCAGCAGCTATAAGATCAGCTTACAACCTTCATTGTCCTACCTTGCAGCTACATTGGCCAGTATGATCAATGCATGAGCACTTCCCCAGGTCTGTATCACAGCTCTGTGGATCAGTCCCTGCCAGGAAACACTGACAAGCAACACATTGTGGGTAATTCCAGTAACCCAACCTGCACTCAGTGCATTTATCCCCAGAGAATTCAGGGCGGCAGAAGCAACAGCCTGTCCTTAAGTCACACTGAGAACTTAGGGCTCCAACAAGGCTGCAGTCACAGGGCTAAAAAAGGAGAGAAACAAGGAAAAAATTGCAGTTGTGCTTCTGTTAAAACAAAAAACAAAAAACAAAACAAAACCACGCAAAACACCAACAAAAAAGCAACTCCGTTCTTTCAAATATCTATAAATAGAGTACAGTAGTGAATTTCCACTGTCCAAAGGTAACATATCTGAATTACAAGACTAGGCGTTTATCTTTATTCAATAAGGGTTAAGTGATTACATTAAATACATTTACAACACTGTTTTCTCTTTTAACAGATATTACTCATCACTGGTAAGTTAGGCAATAAAATCAAACAAATCTAAAAGGGTCAAGGACACTGGGATACTTTGCAGACAAAACTGACTTAAAAACTGTAAAGTGCTCTCTAAAAAGTGCTTTCTATGTAAATCTGCAGGGCATGTTCAGACCCTTTGCTAAACCTGGAATTGCTCAGCAGCAGTGGTCCCAGTGGAATCTAGTTCAGTGTTTTTTACTCATCCATCAGACAGGCAACCCCATCTTCTTTGTACAAACAGGACTCAGGTGACAGTAATTTGCATGTAAGGGATAGAGATGTAGTCATGTGGTGTACTGGGAAGTAAACTTGCTCACAGAATGAGACTTGCACAGGCAGGTATGAATAAGAAATAGGTGACTTGCCAGGGGGTCTAGATATTGAATACAGAAATAAGTAGCAGGGAAATCTGCAGGCTTCCAAAGAACAGAAGAACTCCTCAGTGCTATTACTGTGACTGTACTGCAGAGTTAGCTCAGGATATTTGCTGTGATCACTGGCATAACCAGAATCTCATATGGAGAAGTTCAGCTGGCAGAAGCAAACTCAGTACCAGTAGCATAGTTTATGACAGTAACTGACATGGATAGACTTGCTAAAATTAAGGACACAAAACCGAAAAAGAGAGGATGAAAATGTGGATTCAGTTTCTGAGCCAAACTCTTTATTACCTGAATACTAACAGCACCTTTTGCCTGACCTGAAAAGACCATTTATAAAGAAGGCAATTATATACAAGAAACATTCAAATTTTCAATTTCAAATGTCAAAATTCAATTTCAAAAATTTCAATTAAAATATTCAACTTCAATCCTTACTAAATGCCAGAGAAACTATTTAACTTCTGGTTAAATGTTAGACTGCTAGAAAGATCCTTATTCAACAAAGATACATTCAAATGTAAAGCTTAGAAAGCAAATTGCTCACCATACACTGAAATAGCTTGGTGTGCAATATCAAAACCTAAATTACAATCAGATGTTACGCTTGTTTTGTGAGTGAGCTGTTTTATGCAATACCCTCTAACCCCTTGAGTTACAACAGCCCTGGAAATCTACAAAGAGTGCAAGCAGGAGATTCCCATCTTACTTTGCAGAAATTAGCTACAACATACTGAGAGATGTGGGCTGATAGATCATTACTAATTTAGATGGTGCCATGGAACTGTCATACTAATGCACTCACATAAAAGACAATCAGAGAATATACTCCAGAGCTCAGAGGTCTTCAGCTTCATTAGGCTGGTTTCAGAAGCCAAGAGTCTATACACAGCAGCACAGCAGAGGTTTCACAAGAGGAGTTTTCCATACATACAAACCTGAAATCATTCTTGATAATTAGTTTGCAGCCTGAGCTACATGACAGACAGCCTTTTAAGAAAGAGCACTAATGGTGTATGACCATGTTTAGACAAGACGCTTCTCTGGAGTATTGGAAGCAGTACTATAAATCCCTTATCAATGAGAACAGCAGAGAGGAGAAGGCATGTGAACTTCGCACAATATTCACTGTCACCAGTTTTCAACCTGAACTGAATACTGCTCCCCTTAACTCAAGAGTGGGACATTAACAACAGCTTTCATGACATTCTTTGATGTGCTACCATTTTTCCCCTATTTCTTCTTCCTTTTTCCCTTCAGAATTTTTAAACTGCGTGTCAAACATTAGAATAAGAAGGATTTAAGGGCTAATGAGAAGGTTTATTTGCCTTTTATGAACACAGGAAAAAAAGTGCATTTTACAGCTAAGATGGCTGTTTCTCTTGTTCTCTGTTCAGTGTCTCTTATGCACAGGTTGAAGCTCTTCTCAAGTAAACTTCAAGTACAAATTCCTAGTGGTATTACAATTACAGCCGAAGTAAATTTGTTATACAAAGGCACCGTTAATTGCCAGTAACTACACATCTATATACATTGTACAATACTGTGGTAATCAACTATAACAAAAGAAACCAAGCTCAAGCAGGACACTGAGTCAGTGTGACAGCAGTACAAACAAGGTGTTTGGTGTTATAGGCTGCATACCCAAGACAGAGGGTCTGTAGCGATCAGTAACAGATTGCCAACGTCTACACCAGTCTGACACCAAAACTCGCAATGCAGAGACAAACCATGATTATTAAACCTAAAATTCTGTTCCAGCTATAAATTACTGTATTTACCCCAAGGGAAACAAGTAACACACACAGACAAAACAGGATCCACTCACCTTGCAGCCACTGACAATGTCATAGTTCCAGTAATTCGGTGCACATTTGTCACACATCTCTCCAACAGTATTGGGAGGGCAGATGCAGCGGCCGCTGATGGGATCACAGTTATTACCAAAATGTGAACACTGACAGGCTTCACATGAGACAGAAAAAATAAAGGAGAGGAAAAGTTATCCCTTTATTTAACACCTGCAGAGCAGACCCTAAAAGAGTTAGGATCATTCCAACAAAGACTTTACGCGGCAGCGAACTCTCAGTTATCCGCAGACACACTGGGGCAGGAAAGGTAGGGTAAACACAGAAACCAAAATCAGGAGCAACGCAACACAGGTTAGCTGACATTGAAGTAACTGCAACAACTGCAGAAGTGCAAAGACTTCTGAGATGGTGTACTCACATGATGTAGCTGCGGGAGTAATGCTGTACAATTTCTGGGCCCACACTGTCTCATGCAAGAAGCCACCTGACTGCCTCTGAGCCCTCTACACAGGGAACCTGCAGTGTATTTAACTTCTTCCACCAACCTGAGCCAACCTCCTGAAATTTCTGCTGCTGTAAATAGACTTTTCTTAAAGGGAAAGAAAGGTTCCAGTTTCTTTTTCCCATTCTACTCCCTTTTTTCAGATTACATGTATTCTGCCTTGTGAGGACATCAACGGTGTGCTTCTTCACAGGAAACTGGGATTCTCTGCAGGTTTTATTAAATTAAAAGTACTTTGGTTTTGGAAATGGTTCCAAAAGTGGTCTTTCTCTTAAAGCATTAAGCGAACAACTGATTGTTGGCAAATACAGATTCAGGTATGTAAGTGATAAGTAGTTATGTGGTAAAGGACACCTAATTGCTTGGAGGAGCAGAACTGGTGCATGGTTATTTCCATACCCACCACCAACATTACCTGAGGCAAGAGCAAAAGCATCATAAGCAAATTATGGCTTTGAGTGATAATCTGTTCCTTGGGGTGTTTATAGGGCAGTGTAACATAACGTTCATTACTGAGGGCTGCATTTACATTCATTGCCTTTACTGCATGAAATACCTCAGAGTAAAACTAGCAAGTAAGATATGTGCAAAGATAGAACTCACATCAATAGTCCAAATAGGAAGTGACCTTAATTTTTCCCCATCAGCACTCTCAAAATAAGGTAACTGATGCAAAAAAGATGGTAAGTTTTGCCTCCATCATGCCAAGAACAAGACATTTTGCACGCTACATAAAAACTTTTGACACACTGTGGCTTGAAGATGTTTCAAAATACATCTCTCACTGGGACGCTGAGGCTTTTGGATGTGACATCTCTTCTATGGGCTTCCAGTTCTTACACAAAATTGATTGAAAAGGCATGGAGGGAAAGAAATGATACATCGATATTTTTTGCATTTTTACTTTTATGATTATTAAAAAGAATATGGAAAAAATACAACACATTTGTTGCAACCAATAGTGAAATGGAAATCTCTTTTGTATCTGTCTTTACTGCTAGAATGTCAGCACTAACTGATGATGCCTTAGGGTTTTTTTTTTTATGCTTTATGGTTTTTTATTGCACAAGAAAAAAATCACATTATATTCATTTTGGATAAATGCTAGATAAAAGAGGTCCAATATTTTATGTGATACTTAACTGTCACTATGGAATTCATTTTTGTGCACTTTCTTCCTAGCACGATTTGATATACTTTTATTAAATTTCTGATTTTCTCTGTGATTCATAATTTAATTCCTTTTTTTGTCATTTGAAGGAATACATAAGAAGCCTACTAAAATTAAGTGGGGAAAAAATGCATTTATAAACAAAATTCCTCTCCATCTGTTGTATTAAATGGAACTTTTAAAAATCTGAATTTTCTGAACATCTTTAACTGTTGTTGTTATTTAAAATATTTGATGACCACAGGGAGATACATTTCTATTTAAAATATTTTTCTGATTTATACTAGTTTCACATTTCATCACTGTTCCTTAAACCCTGTCATTTCAAGTTGGCCAAGAGAACAGTTAAAATTCTAATGTGAAATCTTGTTAACTTCTCTCTTATTTTTCTTCCTTCAACTGTATGAAATTAACAACATTTTGTAGTATTTCAAAATGGTGATGTGCTTTTAAACTGCGAAATTTTAGAATAAAAGACTAATAGTGAGTATAAACTTTAGTATTTTTTTCCCTCCATATATGTGCTAAGGGCTTTAGGACATTTGCACTTTATTTCAAATTCTCTCATCAGTGACCCTGTGAGCCAATCTTTCTCTTTTCCAAGGTGCCAGTGTATTTGCACTTTTCAAGGCAGTAAACATTTTCTGAGTCCTTCCTTCCCATGGTAGACAATACCACAGAGTAATGTTTTCAAATATGATATATGATCTGTGAACCAGCCTGGATCAAGGTTTATCAACACTACAGATGAAATTGGATTTTGCTGCACAGTTGTGGGTCTTGAGGCCTCGATGCTACTTCCATAAAAAAAAAAAAGAAAAAGGAGTAAAAAAAGGCCGAGAGTGAGGCTTGCTGCTTCAGCTGCCATTCCGGATGGGAAGAGAAATAGGATACCAGGCGTGGTGATTTCTGCTTCTGGCAAGAATACAGTTTATGCCTGCAGAATAATAGCAGCAATACCCTTGGCTTTATAGCCCTCTGCCATCAGCAAAGAATGATGTAGAGCCATTGCCATTCTGGTATCCCAGCAGCTAGCCACACTGGACGACTATCCAAGTCTCCTGTGATGACACCTGAATGAGACTAATGAGGCTTTAAACACACAGCTCTATTAGACAAACTAGGATCTTAGTAACAAATAAACAAACAAATACAATAAATCTGTAATTGGTTGCAAAGAATTTACATACGAGTACAGCCTCCTTCCTCAAAGTTGTAAAATCCATGAGCACAGCGGTCACACTTCTTTCCTGTCACTCCAGGCTGGCAATAACACTGTCCATCTCCATCACAGTCGAAGGACTTGGAGCCAAAAGAGTTGCAGTTGCATGGAACACATCCTCTTGAAGACTGTAAGCCAAATGTTTCAGGCTGCCACAGAGAGAGGAAGAGCAGTTAGTACATGGAATGATTACTAGAAGAAAAGAGAAAAAGCTGAGAGTGTAGGGAGATCAGGGTGGTTCTTTCCTCTTCATCACTGAAATACCACTCTTAACAGATTGAATTGTAGCAGTAAAACACTGGGGCAAGGGCACTAAACACCCTATGCTGCTGAAAAAGCATAAAGGTTTCACAATGCTACCTGATGCTATAATGAATGTTCTGCAATTTAACGCATTTCCTATGAAGTTGTGTTTCCGTAAGTACAATTCCTACAAGAAATTGAGTATGTCAGCACCATATACATACCCTGTGTCTGGGTTATAAGATTATGTCAGGCAGAGTTTGTTGCTAAGACAGTGAACTCAAAGTCTTAGCTACGAATGGAGGCTGATTCATCTGGAAAGTCTCTGAACTAGATTTTATCTCCTCTGACCAGGGGCAATGTCTCTATACAGTATTCTGTAACTCTAGGGCATTTCTTTTGAATGATGCTGAAGAATAACTTTAGAAAAACATAGATCTAATGTATTTGTGTACATAACAAGCAAATAATGGGAATTATCTTTTAATGCTTCTAAGATAAAACCTCTGTCTTTGGATTAGGTCTAAGACAGACATAATTAATGAGTCTCTATTTCTCTTCTATTTTCATTCTTCGCTTTCTTTTTTGCATTGAGTACTATAAAGTCCCTACAGAACCAGAATAGATGTTATCAACTACAGCAATAAATTTGCTTGTGAACTCCACTAGTGGAGTGCAGAAAGTATACTTGTAAAGAAGGGAAGACACATGCTCACTTGTATACTGTTAAATGCAGTTCTACACAAAGCTTTTAATCAACAGACCTGATGGGTTTCACTGCACCAGCTAAAAGAGGCTCCTAGGAGAAAACCATAATTGCTATTGAAATTCTCTACTCAGTCTTGAGCTAGAGTGACTTAAAATGGGAGTACTTCTCTATGTTTTTTCAGGTATGATGATTTCCAGAGAATTCTGAAATCTAAATTGTATTACTAACTTCACCTGAAATTAATATTACAACATTTAATAGTATAGATCTAGCAGTGACTTCACTAGGAAAGCAAAATGTTAAAAATGAGGTATTAAAAAGATGACTGTAATGAACATAAATGGAACAAAGTGTAAAAGTATTTACTTTTACATTGTACTACCATGTGACCTAGGCATGTGGTGTTGGATTTTTACCTAGTATACGTCAGTACAGATTCCTCAAGTCAATAGAGCTGCACTGACTTACATTTTACACAGATTTGCTCCTCAATGGAATCCCTACCCTCCTGTGTAGGTGAATTCCCAGACACTTCAGCAAGTTTCCATGTAAAAGTTCTGAAATCTGATCTCTGATGTTAATATTGAAATTCCACATTCCCAGAGAGTATCTGCCGATAGGTATCAAAATACAGGACCACATCTATGGTCAGAATGTGGCCTGAAGAATCATATGAACCTAAGCAAATGCTTGATTATCCATGTAATAAAAAATTACACTGATTTTCCTTTTCATAGTTTATATTGAAATGTTTTGCCAACTACATACTTCTGCATAAAAAACCCATGCTGGATCAGAGAGAAAGGAATACTCAAACTCATATAATTAAACTTCAAGGTTCAATTAAATATACCAACTATCTCCAAAGATTTCTTTTACAGAAGCAAAAACACACAGAAATGTGAATATGCATAAATCTCAGGACACACATTCAGATTAACGCAGTGAAGTAACCAACACACAGCATGCATCTCAGTTCTAAATAGAAATTTTGATGTGATCTAATAAATTCTGTTTATAAGGGTGAAAGCCAGAAAAAAATCTGATACTAGCACTCCACGCTGAGTGAAGGAATCAAAGATCCCTAGCATGCTGGGTTGTATTCTGTGATGATCTCTGAGCAAAGACATTTTGATCAGTCATGCAAACCCCCAAGAAGAACCCCGAAGTTAAGCCCCCAGTGCAGCTTGTTTACACACAGAAATTCTAAGAATCACATTTATTGAATAAGAGATAATATCCTGGATGACAATGAGGAAGTACGTTGAATTTTATAAATGCTATTATTTTGTGTCCCTGTATCAGCATATGTTGAGTGTTTGTGTGGGCAACACAGTTACATAATATATGTTAAATGGGTTAAAGCTGACATTCTCCGAGGGAATCCATATAAGCAAATATGGCATGGGTCCTAGGGTCTGGCTGAGGAGGAAGAACACAGCCAGGTATTTTTCAAACAGGGTGTGGTAGGTGTGGAGATTTTGAGTTGCCAGGAATAAACCTCAACATTTCTAAAACACTGCTCTGATAGAAGCAGTTGCATCATAATTATGTCATTTTAGGACCTAAGTTCTTTGTTGGTATCTGATAATCAATGAACACTTTTGTCATTTTGGGCATTACGTTCAAATAATGGCACCTCACCCAGTTAAAAATGGCTCAGATAACTGGTATTAAAAGTTCTTTAGTAACGTGGATATGGCCAGTTATCTTTGATATTTTAAGCTTAGATCTTAACACTTTGCCTCTGGGGCTGACCCTTCTTGCAAACTTCTTAAGCTTTTGGTTCTTGAATTAGAGGAGGAAGTATTACCCTGTCAAAGGCCATGAAAATCCCACTGATTCCACTGATGTATGTACATCACCCATACATTTTATACATACTGCTGTTGATGGTATTGCTTTTGGACTTATTCTGGTATTTGACTTCTGGCCTATATTGCCATTTCCACTACGAGAAGCCCTAGGAGTGGAGAAGCATCCTAAAAGGCTGCCTGTCTTCCGAACCTGCCTGTTTCTTTCTTGGTAACTGTGTATATTGTATCACACCTATTTAAAATAAAAACAATAATAATAATAAAAAGAGAAATAATAGAAAGAAAAAAAAAGCCTGTGGAAGCTCTAAAGACAAGCAAATACACATTTCATCCCATGCAATGCACACAGTTTCTGATTACCAGAGTAGCAGGCCGGTAAGCACCCCGTGGGCACCCACTGGCACTGCTGATGCCCCATCTCCGAGGGGGGACTCTGATCTGCTGACTGCTTCGTGCATTTTCTTTCAACTTAGGCACCTGTCTGCTCATTTCACAGCGTCTGCCCATGAATCCTGATTTGCAGATACATCTTCCTGACATATCACATTGCAGTGACACGGATCCTAAAGCACTGCAGCCACAGGGTATACAGAACAGCTTTTCTGGGGCCCAGAAGTAGCTGGGCTTTAAGAATGAAAAGTAAATACTGTTAGAAAGTGAAGATAATGAAACCACACCATAGAGAAGAGTACAGGAATAAAGATAGTAGTAAACACAGTAGTAAACAAAGATTAATTCCAATCAACCGTCAATATTTTATTCACAAGCTTCAGGTATTTGCTGTGTATGTTATGCAGCCTGTGCAAACTCCCTTGATACCAATGATTTTTCTTTGAACAGACTCTAAATACTGTTGAAAATAGAGTGTGAGCAAACCGCTTGAGAAATTATGCGGTTTTAAAAGGTGAAAATGATCCCTGTGATTTCTGCAGAATTATGAATGTGTTTTACATTATACACACAGAGAGGTGTTCTGAGGACACAGGCCTAACCCACAAGCCCTTATGCTGAACTAGAGAAACGTGCAGCCAGCTTCATATAACATATTCTTTAGCAGCCTGAAGACAACGCTGTGAAAGTTTATGAAATGCTGTTTTTTGCAGTGATTTGTGAATCAGCAAAACAACATCAAGGCAAAAGACACTTTCACCAAAAAAGAATACATTATTTGGACAATACAAGAAGAGACCCTAAGAAAAAGACATAAAAGCAGAACTTTGACAGCAGAAGTAAACCACCATCCTGCTTTTTTGAAAATCAGATGCTATCAGACATTTTGCAACTGCCTTCATAGAGGGATCACCTCCTAGAGCTGCAACATTTAAAACTAATTTATACCAAACATTCATAATATAAAGTGTATATAACATATATAGAAATGTACAGTAAGGCTTAAAGTATATTCAATGCATGTAAACGCAATGTTCTGTGGTTTTTTCTAGAAAACATTTTAAATCCAGTCATTTTACCTTTCTGTACATAAGAACAACCCATATAAGTTCCTTAATTTAAGGGGAAAATCAACAAAAAAGAAAAGCTATCCAAAACCAAACAATGTTTAGTTGTGCCAAAGTGGGAAGAAAGCTGAAAAGAGACACCATTTCTTGTCATTCACCTTGCAGACGTCGCAGCGGCGCCCGATCACATTGGCTTTACACTCACACTGGCCCGTCCGAGAGTCACAGATCTCTGAGAAGGAGCCATTGACGTGACAGTGACAGGCTGCAGAAGAAGAAGAAGAAGGGGCTGTTCATGCTTGTCCTGAAGCTAAACTTAATAGCCAAATGTTTACAGCGCAGCTTTTGGCACCCTGAGAGATCCAGGAAGGCAGGCCTGTGTAAAGCAGGAAGGTGTCAGTCCCGTACAGTGACAACACACATTAACCACCAATATTAATGTGGAATTTTGCTCTGAATTACTGCAGTGAGAAATTTTGCCTCAAGTTCGTACCAGTTTGTTTTATATGCAATTCTCAGATGAAACCAGGATGTTTAGGGCACATTACTGAGTACATGCCCTGAAACTTGGAGCAGGCACGGTTGTACTGAGACAGGAAAAAAGATATAAAAGGGTACAGGCCCTTATACAGGGTGTGTACGGGACGTAGCTACAGCAGGTGGAAGTGTTACAGCCCCACATGCTGGTCCTGCTGCTCTGAAGTCCAGTCTGTGTTAACAGATAGTAGGCAGGAAATGTCAGGCTGAGGACCCAGCACAAGGTTACCCCCAGGGACCTCCAGGCGGGAGCAGTAACCTCCTCAGACCTCTGTCTCAGCAGCAGCAGCAACAGTTCCCAGAAGAAACATCGCCCAACTGACCAGCCTAACTCTTTGTGATGCTCTTTTAGTTATTTAAAGTGGCAATGAAATGGAACTACTGTTTTCTGATTATCCAGGGCTCCAATCCATGTTTTGCCTTCCTGCAGTGCCCTGACTGCATGTGTTGCTTTTTTCCGCCCTCAAACTGACAGTTCCATTTTAAGACAGTGAACATGTGGTGGTCAAATACCTGCATGTCACAAGGTGCCACTTGAGACAAAGCAGTTATATTTTTTCTATATAGAGAGTGTTACAACAGGAACTTCCTCATTACTTTGACTTGCTAATTTACAATTTTCATTTCTAACTGAATGGATGTTTTTTTGGGTTTCTCCCCACTTTTGAGGTGTTTTGCAGAAGTTGCTTCTTTTAAATGAAACTGACTTTATGGCTTGCCAGTCTGTTCATGGCATTATTTCTCAAATGTTTGCAAAGATGTCTCATGTATTGGAATAAGTAACAAAAATATGCTGGGTTCTCCTATCAGTCTGGTAACACTGTCAGAGGTTTTTATTTCTTTCTGTTTTGCAATATATTTTAAAAATGTAAAGATTTAAAAACACTTTTGCTGTAATTAACAGCACTTCTCATTTCCTTTTACTTTCATTTTTTAACACTAACTGAATCCATGACTTACCTCTTTCATCCTGTATACAGCCCTCTCCTTCACTATAACATTCATGTTTTAAAACTGCCAACACTCCAAACTGTACACAGTGATGAGTATCACATATATGTTTTGAGTATCTTTCTAATTAAAATGGTGAGCAGTGAAAGATGATGCAAAAGCTCAGATTCAACAAAACCCAATTCCCAATACAAACTGAGTATTTAACCAACCTTTCTATACAGACCTCAAAAAAAGTATCAGACTTATTTGAATTGTTTTGCTTATCAGGCATATGATACCACAAGAATCAAAAAGATAATTTAGACTGATTTTATAGACAGATGAGTGTCCTATTTATGTTGTCTAGTACCAAAGACAGCATACCATGTACCCTTAACTCAGCCACGGATGACTGAGTGCAATGCAGTGGTAAGGCAGAATTTGGAGACTTTGATTGTTTTTCTTGGCTCTGGCAGTACATACACACAGAAGAAACATACAGTCAGGGCTATTCATCTAATAAACTGTTACTCAATCTGATAAATTGCATTAGTCTCACCTAAAGCCTTCCCATTCACCCAACTCTACTAGGAAAATTTGCTATTGTCCAAACCTCCAAATGCTTGCTATAATGCAATACAGCCTTGTCAGAGAAATTTGTCTTACTTTCTCCCAAAATTACACTGGTCATTCTCTCTAGATTTGTATAAATATTTATGAGTATGTATTTATAATCAGCCTACATACTTATTCTCCTCCAACAGTAGTACCTATGCACGGGCACATAGGCACACTTGAATATTTGCTTTAATTCATCTCTTGTCATTTAGCTCTATTACCATCAGCACAACCTCCAGGTATTTGCTTCAGCACACTGTGCTGTTTCACACCAGAAAACAACCTACTAGAATCAAATCAAATAAGCTTAGAACATTCTCTCATTGTTCTTAGATTTATGATTTTGTACAGATACACCAAGAAATTGAGAGATGCTATAGTGATATGAAGTTGTACTGTTATTTGAAACGGTTAATGCACACGACAGCAGCAGCGTACTGAGAAAGAACAAGACATTTCAAACAGTAATTTGAAAGCAAAATTCATGCTTTGCAATACTCTTGGATTTGGCTTTTTAATAAGAAATGAAATTGAAAACAACAAAGTAAAGGCACAGTCCCTCTGATATTGTAGCTGCAGGGCAAACTTCATGGAAGTCTGCAAAGGAAATAAAAAGTCATATGCAAAAAAGAAAACCCACATGAAAGAGAGTAGATTAATACAAGGTAACTGAGCACAAGGCTATGCATACATTAGGGGGCTCTTCTTGTCAGTGATACTAACAACAAAAGCAAAGCTTGTAATTGTACATTAAATATGTATTTATTTTTAATACTTTTTTTTTAATTGTATGTTTTCTGAACTCTCCTCATACTACATTTCTTTCTCATGCAGCTGCCACTACTGTAGAAATGTTCAAAGCAACAGTCCTATAGATGCCTCAGGAATGGTGACAAGCTACTGGAAGCTATGATTTTTGAAATACACCTCTTTTTAAATCACATTACACACTTAACACCCTAACTTATATGATAGCATCCATCATGAACTGTTAATTCGTGCAGAGAATATATGCGATTGTCCAACTTTTATTCAGCTTTGTATAAAGTTAGTACAGAAAGCACTTACCCAGGTATACATCTTCATGGTTATCTGTGACTTTACATATTTCGGTGTTTATTAGCCTTAGCTGAGAAACCTGGTGATGCTCTGCATGTCACTGGCTCCCATGCAGTTCAACAGAACTTAGTATCCTCATTGTCAAACTGCAAATCACTAATAGAGCAAATCCTGGAAATGGATGTTAGCGGCTCAGACTATCATGCTTTCAACACATACTACAGAAGTGGTCCCTGTGTTCCTGCACACACAGCAGTAAGACCATGGCCCAACTCTTTTACTTGCATAATTTCACTCCGATATAACACCTTTGTACTCAATGGAGTTGTTCTGAGCTTATTCCAATGAATCAAAAAGGATTACATCCTTGCGACAATGAAAGAAAATGCTCTGCTCTTTCAGGACAGAAACCTGCTATATTCCATTCCTCAAAATGGGGTGGAAGGGTATGTGAAGAATGTTTTTAAACTAAAAGCACTTGTTCTGCCTAATAGCTGTATTCTGAATCATGCCAGCAATGGCCCAGAGAGTGCCACTGCCTCCTACAGAAGCAAAAGCTCCTGTTCCTACCAAATCTTCCATCTGCTCAATAATTTTTTGCATCACTATGAGGAAGTATGAACTGGGCTGATATGTAAACAACATGCCACCACCAGGCTGAGAAGTGGTAGCTTGCTGTATGCCAGCTACCATCCTCCAGAGCACCTTAGAAAATTTGTCAGATTTTAGACTCTGCTTTGCAGGAGAATCTGGCCCTGTAGAGAGCAGCAGCTTCCAATACTTACTGAGGCCATATAGGTGGAAAGGAGGTCACAAGTGCTGCCAGAGTTGGATCCTACAGTAGCTGAAACCTCACTCCCTCCTTTCAGCACCAATTGCACTAGTTAATGAGATTTCTCTGGATGGCTTATAGTGGTTTTAGTGAACTAAGTTTCCATCTATTTGTATTTATTTTTGTAGATCTGACATTTAGTATAACATTTTGCATCCATGCAATGTTCCACACTCCCAAGTTTTTTTTCCATGATTGCTTCATTACTGCTTCAACTGCAATAGGAAGTATTTTAATAGGTTCCTCTTTCTATTTAGTTCGATGCCTCCTTTTCCAGATGCAAACGCAAATAAAACATTGTTATTATTAGAGGTGTAAGTATACCGTATCATTCTCCTGCTCACAGAGAGGCACAGTCTTCCTCTCAGGAAAACGGTTATAGAGTTGAACAATAATGTCAGTAGCAGTAAAAGTTCATGACTTACGTTGACAGTTCCTTGCATCAAGAGCATCGCCAAAATATCCATCAGCACACCTCTCACAATATTGGCCTGTTGTACCAGGCTTACATATCAGGCAAGCACCAGACAAGCTGTCACAGCTGCCAGGAATGGAGAAGTCAAGGTTGTCATTACACTGGCATGGCTGGCACGATCCCCCTGGTATTAGAGGTTGTCCAAAATAGCCTTCTGCACACCTAAGGTAAAAGACATCACCAGTCAGAACCCTTAAATAATCCTCTTATTAGAAATAATTAATTTTGTTGCCTCACTCATCACCAAAAATTATTTGATCTTATTTCCAGTGTTTCTTAGGCATCTTTTTTTTCTCTCCCTTCTTCTAATAACACTGTAGGTACAGTACCAGCTGAAATCCTGCCAGTTCTGCTAGTAATTAGATTTCAGTGGGAGAAAAATCTTGTCACTGGCACTGAAGACAAGACATCGCATGGTAAGAAATCTGTCTGTTGGCACATAAAAGGAATTCTGGTCAGTGTTAGATAGGCTTTGTGTTTCAGCACATCATGTCTAGATGTTCTGTACTCATTTACCAGCAAGCCTGATGATTTTTTTCCCTCTGCCTTAAAAACTTGTTTGGTTTAGAAAAGCAGGTTTAAAAAGTAATACAGAAATAAATTTATTTACCTAACAAGAACCTCCCTGATCTACTGAAGTCAGATTTGTTCAATTAATGGATTGATAACTCTGTGTATAGGCAGGAAACAAAAAGATTGTTCATTATCACAGGAACTATGTTGGTGTGTACTATACCTTTCATATTTAAACAGAGATGTTTAAAAATATCACCTTATTTTCCACCTTGCCCATGAGCAATTTCCTGTGAGTACCATGTAAAACAGGTTAGTGAATCTGACCTAACATGAGTGTATATTTAAAGCATATTTCTACTCATCTCACAGCCGATTTCCTATTTATATTCTGGTCTGCTTTTCATTTCCATTACATTTGCTCACACTTCACAGTAAGAGCAACTTGTAGATAGTGAAGAAAAAGAAAAATTGCCCACTTCCAGCTAATGAAGTTATTCATGTGCATCTCAGATTAATTCCAATTAGTGTAAAGAAAACAGAAAGTACATCAAGCACATGGCATAAATTAATGTTTCCTAGTACTTCAGGTTTGAATGCAGTTCTAATGTACATAGACTTCCTATCTACTTTGTAATAGTACTGGATGGTATGGTTGAGCAAGGATTTTGCATACCATCCTAGTACAGGAATGCGGAGCTCCACTATGCTTTCACTCTTGTCCCTTTATGCTTGTCAAATTAATCCTTTTCCTTGCATCCAGAATCTCATGAAACATCCAACTGGATCCTAAATGAAGCCATCTAAACATTCATTAAGTATTAATCAATATCATTAACAAAGATTATAAAAATGGAAACAGACTAGGGAGGAAATTAGAGTCGGACCTAAATGAACAGTATTTTGTAGTAAGATATTACACAAAGCAGGTGTTTTTCCAGTCTCTGAAAACACCCACAACGCAGATCACAGACGAGTAACACATAAGTAGTCCAGTGGTTTGGAACCATGTAAGCACGCAAGAACATCACTAAAATTTTCACAATCTAGCTCACTGTGCTTTACTCTTCTAGCACAGCCATCTCTCACAAATAACTCCTCATAGCAACAGGACATCAAAACCTTGTCATTAGAATAATTCAGGCATTTTATTTTCAAAACTTGTCATGAACATAGCCATATACTTTACCTCCTTGTATGCCCTGCAAAGAAATGGATATTTTTTCCTTGGATGGAGGATATCTCAGCAACCACAAAAGACTGATTTTTAACTTACTTTCTCCAAAATAAATTGGTTTTTTTTCAGTGATGATCTCTCAGTTACAAGGGCCAGGGATGTCTCTTAATACACATAACAATTAATAGGCATTCTTTGGCTTTGATAAAACATGACTTGATAATTTATGCAGTTATTTTATTTTACCTAAAACAAATGATGTCTGAAGTTCACCCCTCCTCTTTGCTGAGATCTTTCTCACATATTAGTGGCGTATTTGTCATTGATCTGTACCTTCTGGTACTACTAATCTATTTGGCTTCACTTTAATGCATATTCATTTTCCTCTTTCACTTTCATTTAGGTGTTAGTTATGTATCTGACAGCATTCAGAGAAACTTACCAAGTGGTTCACAGAAAAAATGCTCGAAAGATTTGTGAGAAATACACTACTAATCATTTCCTTCTATTAACAGCAGGAGACCGTGATAACTCTTTGCATTCTCATCAGTTTAGACTTTGCTAATTACAATTAGCAAAACTCACTACCATCACATAGCTGTGTTCTACTTATATACATATATAATCTCAAATCCAGATTCAAGAGGATCCTGAAAAAAGGGGTAAACCAGTTAAGCTTAAGAGAAAACTGTGTGCATGTATCTATGCGTGAATTCTTAACACTTTTTCTCCTGCTTCTCAAGTTGCAGGGGAAGATTTAAAAATCCACTTTCACCAGTTCCATTTTTATTCCCTTAAGGACAGTTCTGCTTCAGCTACTCTTCTCAGATTCGAAGTATTACATATATGGCAAGGTTCATATTAAAAAAATAATAATAATACATGTGGCATGGAAAATTACATTTATGTATCACAGAAAATCCATATCTAAATAAATGGCTGCTAAGTACAACAGAACAGCTGTTATTAAAATATTAAAAAACTGGAGTAACAGCAGCGAAGAAAGATTGTTTCCATATTTTTCTTTCTTCCTCTACACCCACCTTTACATTCAAATGCAGGTGTATCTGTTAGTGACACTGTTTTTATTTGTCATAACTAGTGCCAAACACAGGGCTACTATGTAAATATACTTGTAGGTATGCGTACTGGGTCTGGCTGGGATGGAGTTAATTTTCTTCATAGCAGTCTATATGGTGCTGCGTATATACACAAATATGCACAAAAACACAGGCTTATTTTATACATTTCTTTTTATTTACTAGAAAAAAAGCCCTTGAGACAGATTTAATTTAGCCTTCAGATCTGAACACTTTACAGTCTGGAAATACTGTTTTTGCAGTTGCTTTGAAACTTACATGTATAAAGCCCTGTGGAGAAACGGCTTGTGAACATGCAGTTGAAAATCTTAATTCAGGTGCACAACAGAGATGTTATTGTATGACCAACCACAAATCTTGCATTTTTTAATGTCAGAGTGCCTACCTTTGCAAGCTGTAAACAACCCTGCATAACATATTTGTTGTAACAAATCTCCTGAATGCTTGACCCTTTTCCCATCAGCACTGCAGTACAGACTTGTACTTCTGGCACCACTGGAAGAACTGTATTAGCTAGAAGAAGCAGCAGGTTGAAGCCAAGGGACTCGCTAGACCTGAAGAACTGGGAGCGGAGGGAAGGAAGGACCATGACCCAGCCCACACTTCTCACTTAAGTTACAGTGACCTCTCATCTCTCCTTTTAGGGAGAAAAGGTCACTGAAACCATACTCATAAATTAAGGAGTGCTACAGGAGAAGCTAAATGCTCACCCATTTTCCTTCTTTTTCCCAAAACTGTGTGCTATTGTCTCTAACGAGACTGTGTAGTTGGAAAATGTGTGTCATCATCCTGTAAAGGTGCTGGGCTAAAAGAACAACTTTTTGACATTCCCACACATCCTTTCTATGAAGTTAGGAGACTGTCTGTCCTACCTCATACCCCTTGGGAAAGCGAGCAGTGAGCAAAAGAACATCAGTCTAACTTGCAGGGGAAAAGGATAAAACGAGGAAGCTCTGCTTTCTTTACAATTATAGATATGTGGTAACTCCCAACACAGTTTATATCTGTAATTATTTTGATGATGTTATGAGCTGGACTCCTCAGAACATTGAGCAATTTTGGTAACATTTTTCTGAAGCGTTCAAGTGAGAGAAGTAGCAATTTTTTTTTTAAATTTTACAACTCAGATGTATGTGTGTGTGTATATATATATGTACAGTACTGTATATGCTGACTTCATGATACTTGGTATGTCATGATAATTTAGGACTGTTCAGCAAACGAATCACGTGGCTCAAATCACATGTCACTTTGCAGTTGCTAGAATGAATGAGAATTTCATGTAAACTCTTTTAGCAATTATACAATCATTGTTAATAGCAAAAGGCAACATGCTTTCTCCTGTTTATTATTATTGACAACTGCAGGCATTTCCAAGCAACCTGTTACAATTAAAAGCAAATAGTTTTACAAGCACTGGAATTAACGGCCTAATTTCCAATGGATTTGTATCTCATGGTTACGAGGCTAAGGGCTGATTATTTGCTGCTGGATGTTGCTGTTCAGCAGGGACTAATCCCTCAGGCTACAGCAGCACTTTTTCCTTGCCCTGTGAAAGTTTTCTTATGGGCAGAACATTTAATAATCTCTCTCATTCTCTCTCTCTCATGTATTCTCTGCTGTTTAATCAGGTGTGAGTTCACACAGTATCCTCCCCCTTAGCTATGAGACGTCCTGATTTATTAACTTCTATTCAGCTACTTCTTTTCATGAAACCTTCAGGAACAATTATTATCTTTGAGACCTCCCACCCTTCTGTCAAATTTGGTTGAAATTGACCTACAAGTTCAATTTCTTTGCAGGCAGCCAGCCAGACATGCACAAAAAGATGGCACTAGCCTCATTTCCTTAGGAAAGCTGGCTAAATTCCAAGCCTGCCACTTATTCAGATTCTGTCCTACTGCATCTACAGCCTGTGCTCCACTCAGAAACAGCACTTGTTGCTAATGGAAGCTGTCAATGACCCCGCATTGACAAACTGCCACCAAAGTGCTCTTGATGTGATTTATTCCTGCCGTCATTAACTTCACAGCCCACTAGCTGAAAGAAGGTGATGACTTCTAAGACAGACAGGAAAAGACAGGCAGAAATAGCACGCAGCAGGAGCGGACTCAGTGATGATGGGTGGAAACAGATGACAGCCTGCACTCTCACTGTAGGACAGATATAGCACAACAGGGATTTAAAAGGAAGTAGTCGTAAACGTAAATTGGAAAGACAGGACTAGGGGGCAATTCACGGCGTATGGTCAGGATCCTGCTTTTCTGGTTGGTTCTTCCCCTTGGTTCATTCCTACTTTTCCTCATCCCAGCCCAAATACTGTAAATCTTCATTCAGAAGCCTTATCTTCTTTTCAGGGTTTACGTTGGAAAACGGTGCAAGCAGTTCATGGAAGTGCCAAATGGCCAAAGCCTACTAAGAAACAGAAGCACTATGTTTTCATGCCCCATAACTCTTTAGCCAGGTGTTAAGACTGTTATCTGGCTCCCCAAGGCCCTCTTAAAAAGGTGTCATTTGCAGGGTCACAGAGGACTGGGATCACAGAGCCAAAGACAACGCTGATTCATTGCGACCTCCAAACAACTAGCAGAGCTCCCCTGGCACACTAACTGCACTTGCTAGTTGTTCCATCTATGTGAAATCCCAAGGGACCAAAGGCGTGCAGACACAGTAGTGATATCCCTTGCCTATGCAATCTCACCTCCTGTGGAAGGGGGTTCCTAGGAGCTTAGCACCAGCACTCACACTAGCCTTCTGTTTCATTTAAATTATCCATGTGATCCTTTCAGAATAACAGGATATAAGAAGGGGAGAGAACATTCTCTCTCAGTACAACATGTCACTCAGACCTGTCACAGCCAAAGACAGACTAGACATTTTTTTTTTCTTTTCTATAGGTAGTAATAAGTGTAGGAAATATATATTGAGCTCTTCTATAAATTTGACAAAGCAGAATTACCTTTTCTGTCATTAAAGCCTGCTTGTTTTACTTGCTAAATAAAGACTGAAATGGGAAACTAGAAGCAACAAAAAACATATTCTTATAAAAAATAATTATAATCAACAAATAACTTATTAGAAGAGCTGTATTTTCACTGCATATTAACTTCTCTGAAAAGAGGCATCAGTAATTTATTGCATATTTGATTCACCAAGCTCTAAACATTCAAATGACAAAAGAGAAAAAAATATAAAAAACCCAGAAGAGCTAGAAAAATCTGTTTTAAAAGGCCTCTTACTTCTCAGTAAATGCTTCTTGGAAGCTTTAAGCACAAGAAATATACAAATTCATGGACACAGTATCAGAGGAAGGTGCACAAGAATTTGTTCAGCAAGTTTCAGAACACAGGAATGGGGACGGGGAAGTAATAAAAAGAACAGTTCCATGTGATCAATATTTTGTTTCAGATCTCATACGGTTAAAAGCATGGTGCTTGCTTACCTTTCACAGCGTGGTCCCACATACCCAACGGGGCATTCATCACATATTAATCCACGACTTTGGTCAAAGTGGCACGTCGGGCTAAAGCTGTGTTGTTGATATTGGGTAAGAAGAGGGACAAGGAAGAAACATAAAGAAAAGATGGTTAGCAGCATAGCTCTCTTCTCCCTTCAGAGATGGTTAATTTGCAAAACAGTGCCCAAGAAAAGTGACTCTGGTCTAGGACACGGGGCTTAAGTTTAACTCCAGCACATTGAATTTGGAATGACTCTGCTATTTCTGTGACACTGAATATAAAGTAACGGATGGCAGCATCCCAATAGCCTGTTATTACGGGACTTGAGCCTGCCACTGAGTGGTCTGGATACCATTAAAAAGGCAGGAATGTACAGCTGTTTGTTTGTGCCCCTGAGGGCCTGGCAAAACAATCTATGCCATAACATGGCCTCTATATAAATCTTTCTGAAGGACAACTGATTTGAAAGCTCAGTTAACTTTGTGTGTAATTGGCTGGGAGAGGAACCCAATGAATAAGAAAGAGGAGGGGCAAAAAAGGGAAATATCTGGTGCAGCTTCCCAGAGAGTGCATTTGGGTAAACTGAGTGCCAGCGACCTCAAGCAACAGGCCAGACTGGTGCACTGAAGTTTAAGAATAGCTTGCAGAGTAGAAAGCTTTACCTCTTTGCTATGTTCTACTTATTTTTAGCTGTTGGTTGGTTTGTTTGTTTTTTTTTTTAAATAAATAAGGATACTGTAGGCATTTGCAAGCTCCACCTCTTGACATCTATGTTTAATTCTGAACTGTACTCCTTCACTGTTTAACATTTTGCTTTCTTTAATCTTTCTCCCTTAACATAATTCTGTGAGGAAACCTCCTGACACTTCAAGAGACACTGCACAGAAGAAAAGGCAGCCTGTTCTATCATTCTGGAATGACTATTAGAGACAGAGACATAAAAGCACCTTTATAAGGCCTCATCTGAATAATGGTAATCAATTCTGGTCAATCAAATAGAAAAATAGAAAAGGGGAAAAAAGAAAAAGACTGGGAGCAGGTGCATAGCAGGGTCACTACGCACAACAGGACAACAAAGCGCCTATCTGAAAGAAGACACTAAACTTATGTTTTGTATCCTAGGAAAACAGAAGTTAAGGAATATAATCACTCTAACAAAGACATCAGAAGTAAGGTATATTCAAGCTAAAAGTTGATGCTACAATATTAAAAAATAGGCATAATATGACCTCAGATAAATTAAAATAAGAGATACAGTGAAAGTTTCTGGAAAATAACAGGCCCACAGAAGACAGAAAAGCTAATAAGGATCAAGTAACATGATTACCTGCTGGTGACTGGACCCTACTTGTCAGGAGTCATCCATCCTGTGACCTGACCTCAGTTAGTCTTTAATGTTTCTGTTACAGGTGATTTCCATTTATAAATACAGTCAGGTGCAGTAAATATAGACAGGTATTGGGATTTTCCTCTTTCCCATAAAGATTACATTCATGCTATTTTGCAATGTCATTCAATTAACAATATTCACAAATGTACGAAGGAGCCAGTTGAAGAAACAATAACTGTTCATTCTATTTTTAAATAGCAATGAAAGCAATTTTCAACTGAGGCACACATTATCACTGAATCTAATCAGCAGCACCTGACTTATTGCAAATAAGATCCTGCTTGTCAGTCCCAGCCTCACTCTTTTGAGAGTTATGTGGGAAGCTTTGTGGAGATGCTATCACAGCTCATTATAGCATTGAACAAGATTGACTGTGCACAGTTCCATCAAGAGCTCTGAGGTCAACTTCATAAACTTTAAAGATGATGATAATAATAATAATAACGAAGTATGTATTATTACTAAGCAATAATAATCAATAGTAGAATTTCCATGTTTTAAGGGTTATGCTCAGCCCTAGCATCCTTTGATTCCTTCTCTGACTTAATAGTTAGTCCACATCTTAACACTAAACATTAATATACTGAGAAATTCTGCATATTATAAAGGAAATACATGATAGTAGGGTGAGAAAAGAAGAGTTTATCTTCCTGGTTATTTAGAATCTCCTTACTCACTAGTGATAAATACTAATGAACAGTGTGCATTGTTCTGTCAAAACAAGCTTCAAAAAAATCTTAGTCGCTCTTGATTCCATCACCACTTTTCAGCTTTTACATAAGGTAGCAATGTTATTACCAATCAGGATATGGCACAAGTACGGGTATATATGTGATAGGTCTATGTTGGGAGACAGGGCTTCCTTAAGGCTTACAAGTATGTTATAGAAAACACCTCTTAGGAGAAAGTTTGTGATTTTACTTAATTCTCGAACAAAATATTAAAATTGTGAGAAAAACAGAAATTCCTAGTTCATATGCTACAAGCCTAATTATGACCTTCCCAGGCTCAGCAAGATATCTTCTCTCTCTCATTTCCAGTGATAAAACATTCCTGTCAGGGTCTTCATTACCCATATTAAATTTATCATCACTTCAAGAGAAAAGCAGTAATTATCCCAGACATTTACATTTAGCAGAAAGAATTATGTATAGTGTGTCTGATAATTTCCATGGGAAAAAAGAAGTTTATTTGAAGTTCCTTAAAGACTAAGAATGTTAGAACAGTTTGTAAGGGTGATGTGTTAATGAGATAAGCTGAAGAAGTCAAGCATGCATTACATATGCCATTTATAATACAGGTATGGATGTCATTTGCATCATGCGAGTACAAATATGAAGATATATGCAAGAAGAGGAAAATATAACCCAGGATCTAGAAAATAAGCTTAGACAATTTTAGTTTCCTGTTTTGGCCAAGTGTTCTTTTCTGACATAGCAAGTCACTTAATGCTGTTGTATTTCAGAAGGCAGTTTTATGGTTGGCTCCAATGATTGTATATCGAAACTGCTGCGATTAGGGAACAGGAGAAGGAATGAGCAGCAGTTAAATCAGCTTAGGATACCACCTTCACCACCTGATTTCTAAAATGGATAGAACAGTTCTCCACCTTATGTGGCATTGCAAAGAGGAAGACTCAGGTACTGTGAGTGATGGGAAGCATTATAAACACCATAAATAAATACGACACTGCCATAAAAGACAAAAGTAATTTCTTAATAAAAACATATCTCAAAGGTTCATTACATGGACAATATTCTCTATGCACCAGGAACTTCGTATGAAGCTTAGAGACCTTCAGATGCCCTGTCACGCCACATTAGGAATTAAATGCTACAGGAATTGCGATCCATATACAGCTACTGATAATAGTTTGTACATAAATCAGTCACTTGTTAGGTTATTCAGAAATAACTTGATACATACTACACCTGTACAGTGACATGAGATTGGTAAAATTTTTTTATTCATGAGAAGGAATCTGAATTGTTTACAGATATTATCCCTAGCATACCAAACTCACTGCCAGCTAAGAAAGAAAGAAACCCAAGTATTTTTACAGCCTTCAGGTAACACATTAAATCTTTAACAACCTCTTTTTTTCTCCTTATAAGCAAATTTTATAATTGGTCTAGAACTGTAAAGTCATGTGAGCTTAAACCTTACAATGAGTTCTACAAAGCTTGAGGATGTTGTTCACAGTTGTGCTTTTGCCCATTTTAGAAACAGGAAGCTATGGCACAATTCTAATGCAGGGTTAAACTTTGTAGGATTCAGGACTCCTACAGTTTCACAGTTCAAAAATACTTATATTCTGTTTGTTTTGTACCTCTGTTTTTCAAGAAAACTAAATATTAAAGAGGGGATTCTCTTGTTCAACATCAAAAAAAGAAAAGTAAAGCAGCCAGAACTCTGATGAATACATAATAGAGGTCTCCAGGCATTTTGCCAATAAAATCTAAATTTAATCTATTTGACTTGGTTTGTTGCACATCTGCACAAGATATAAATGTGATAGTGTTTTCCCTGCTTTGTCAGTACAGTGTTCTCAAACAAAAGAAAGATAATTAATTAACTATGCAAGGAAATACTAAGTACACAAAAGCAATGAGGACATCAGAGGAACCATGCCTGAACAGCAGACGTAATAAAGCCATGTATATCTAATAAAACCATCTAAAGAGCTGTGCTAACAGGAATGCAGGCTTCTATTCTACGGTCCCCTAGAATTTCTGCTGATGAGTGCTTAGATTATTCCTGCACTGATCAGTGGAATTTTAGTAAGACACAATGCCACTGTAGGCAACAGCATTAGCCTGAGCTACTTGAGAGCAAAATCTTGTTCATCTGTGCCTTATGGTTGCCACACAGCCATTTAGATGCTGTTCTCTTATTTACTTGCATCTTGCAGAGGTCCCTCTCTGTGCAGGTGGTAGCCACGCATTTTGCCCTGTAAACTTTAAGAAGTACTCTTTATACTCTTAAATAATAAAGTGCATTTCATTGACAGAATCCAACTTCTGTTTTGGGAAAAATGTGGTGAGACAGAAGATGCAGGGCTGAATGGAGGGGGAAAAAAATATTCACTCCAGTGGATTTATCAGCCTCTATAGCCACTTAAAACTTTTAAACTGTGTGAAGAGTTCGGGATGGGGCAACTCCTGTGCACGGATTATAATCTTCCAGTACAAACCCACAATCCTGAAGTGCTTACATTGACTAACAGTGATTCTTTTCAGATGGGTGCCACATCCAATTGGTGACTGGAATTTGGGCAAGCATAAGTTACTACTGCAAACATGTCAGACACATACTCAACAGTTCCTGATCTGCCTGAATAATTACTGTACGTGTTGCACCACAGTAGCTTTTCTGTGTAATCTGGACATGTGCTACTTGCACCAGGGCTCCTTTTCTCTGAAGACATACTGGATGTCATAGACCAAATGTGCTAAAACAAATGGACACACATGATTTCTGTTTTAAAGTATGCACAAGAAAACTAACCAGACAAGATTCAGAACAGTTTTCTTCAACTACACCACATTAAATGATTTTGGTATTGTTCATTTTCCAGGTACTGGTTGGGACAAAACCAATGAAGAATTTACAAGCCACTTAGTCTATTATATTATAGGTAGCAAATAATACATACAAGTGGGTTGACTGGAAGAAAAGGAAAATTAAAAGCAAAAGAAATCACTATTTTATCTAATTAACAAAAATAAATTTAAAATTCAATTATTAAAAAACCCCACACATAGAATCTGGAAATTCAGCTTTAAAACTAGAAAAACCTACTCTTAAAGGACAGAAAACCAAACATTAGCTATCGATTCAAATAGCATTCATCCAAATTCTGTGCTGGTCTTTCTAGCCTAGCCTCATTCAGTTTTTGCCTTGATCTTTGTCTCTCTGTACAATTGTAAAAAGAGAATAAAAGCTTATATTGTAGAATATATTTTGATTAAAATACAAAGAATCTCAAGCGTACGTGCAAAAGCATAAAATAAAAAGTTAAGCAATTCACTGAGTGAAAAAACGTAATATGCAATAAATATATATCTTACTTATTAGAAGGTATATTTAGGGGGCAAGCACACAACTGACAGTCTTCAGCTGTCCCTTTAGTAGGATTACCGTAGAAGCCAGGAAGACATCTATCACAATATGAACCACCTGTGTTGTGTTTGCAGTCCTAAACAGAAGACAAAAAGTACAAACTCATAATTAGAGAACTTATATATGGCAAGTCCTTGAAAGTCATTCACCTAGCCCATTTTCTCAACAGGACTATAAGAGGTCTGCAGTTCTAATTTTCTGCTGCTGGTTAAGAAACAGTTCTAGAGATTAGCTATCTTAATCAGTTCTTTGTATGTGCCAGGTACTTGTGTTCTTTTGGATAATTTTTCTTTATGTAACACAAAAAGAATATTTAACTGCAGAACTTTACCTTATCTTTACTTAATGGGGTATGTTTTGATCTGCTTTAGACTATTTAGACAATGGGCTAGATCAAATCTAGAATCTGTTTCACCCAAGCTACTGCTTAGGAACTCTTGAGGGTTTGTGTAGGTATTTCCAAACTTACGTTTTAATTTCAAATATTTTTAAGAACACTTGAAAATTGTTTTCTCATTTTAATGTAATGCATATGGTACTGACTGGTATTTAACAGCCTCACATCTGAAAGACATAATGTATCCTCAATAAATGGCACTATTCTAAGGAACACCGATTTCTTCTTCATGACTTTCCAGGACTGAAATTATTTGTATGACTTTTTTTTGCAAGTACCATACATCTGGGCAGCTGAAAAAGTACAATACTCTTTTCAGTCATGAGTGCACTGGAGTCAAAAGCATCTGTCTCCAGAAATGCTGTTTGCTGTTTTAAAGGGCGCATTATTATTATTGCTGGTGTACAAAATCAGCATATCTTTGAAATGAAAGCGTTAGTCACAATATTATATTTTCAAATATTTAGTAGATTGTGAGTTAATACCGGCTATTGAGACTCTAAGTCTAATAAAATTATGGCTTTAGAACAGTCAGCTGGGTTAAATTCTACTTCATTAGGTCATTTAAGTCCATTTGATTGTTACTTCAAGTGCTGTCATTCAAAACAAATCTATCAGCCATACTGAAAAAGTAGCTGGGAACATTAAGATATGCTTTTAAAAGAAGATGCGACAAAAATAATTTAAGTGTTTCAAAAGAAAAATCCTTTGCAATTCAACTTTTTTTTAAGGCATCATGTCAAATTATTTGTACTTTTTATGAAAAATAATGGATTCTTCCTTTGTGTGAAGTTTAGCTTTAAATATCTTCAGACATATCTTAATGTTTTTGAAGAATATGAACAGCTTATATGTCAAGGATGTTATTAAAGCAAGAGAAGCTAGCACACTATTTTAAAGCTACACATCTTTTACACAGTGGCATATGCAGCTTCTGCTTTTTTAAAGTAAAAAACCCAAACCTTTCCATCTTGTAGCAAAAATTAATGTTAAAAAGAGCTGACCTTCTTCTCTTTGATTAATTATTTTCTGAAACTCTAATGGCAGTCATTGCCACGTACTGAGTCTAATTCTCCTCAATCCAGATCTCTGTAACTGCTAACTTCATCACCATGAATCAATAAATTTGAAAACAAAAAAGAACCCCACACATACAGTACCGATATCTAAGCATACATTGCATTGTGATTATGTTCAAGTTTAGCTCAGAAACAACAGTCTTGTGTTGCCCTATACTTTTTTTCCTGAGCCAGTCTTGATTTTGCAGGACAAGAACAAGGATTATGTAGCAGGTAAATGTGACGTAATTTGCCTAGTCTCTTCAGTGATGCATTAAATTTTATACAATTTTGCCAAATTCATAGATCACTTTAAGTACTTAAGTAGATGAATTATTAGCCCTTTTAAAGATATTATCAATACTCATGAAAAATTTGTGTTTTCTTGATATTAATTGGTTGAATCTCAGTTTGAAACTTGCCAAATGTACAGCAATGGTTTAGAGCATCATCTAGTTTACGTAATGTCTAATTATATTGAGATTATTTCCGTAAAACTTGCTTAAACCTGTGAAATCTTAATTTCATGTTCTTAGGAACATTTAATTATTTTTTTGTGTGTCATGAGACTGGGTATAGCTTGTTCCAACACATTGATTTAGTGGCTTTGGTAACATCAATATCTTGTTCCATAGATCCATAGACTTTGTGGCCAGGAAAGATTCTAGGCCCATATATTTAAGCTTTCAAATTTCAGGTACTGGATCTCAAACTATTTTGAATGCATCGATTTTCTGGACTTCTTTTATCTCCAAACACTATTAAACTTCACTTAGACAACCTCTGAGTAAGTAAGACTGTGAAATCTACTTTTGTCCAAAATTTTGTATGTGACTTGGACCTTATTACCCAAAGACTTTATTGCTGATGTCCCGGAGTGTTTTCCACCATTTTCTACCGAGGCAGCTCTCCTCCCTTGGAAGAAACCAAATTAATATCTTTATACCCAGTATCAGGGAACCCTAAATTCACAGTGAAAACAATCCTGCTTAGCTGCATATGCAGCTGATTGTATATGAATAGGGAAAGAAACAGTCTGAATAGAAGGCTAGTGATGGAAATAAAACTTCCATCAGGAAGTATGACTGAGTCCACGATAGTGTCTTTGGCATGCTGCTGCCTTTCCCCAGGATGTCTGTCACAGACACAGCCAGGAAAGCTGCTAGTTTAAGCTAGTTAAAGAAAGCAAAAGGGTAAGCCTGGGTGCTGATTTTAGTACATTCCCTAGCCGCCTAAACCAGAGAATGGTATTACGACTTTAGAAGCATGAACATGCTCTTCTGGCATTTTCAAACTACTGTAATGTCAAGATTACATGGACAATTCCCTCTCTTGGTGCTACAAATGCAAGCAGGATGTTGCAGAGGCTTTACATAATTTTCACCTGTGGTATGGCCTATACTGCATTTAGCTTAGGATGTATCATATTGTTATTATGTATATAAAGATGGATGAAGACACTTAGTTGCTTGTGTGATGAACACTGTCTAAAGTACATGTCCACTAGCCCTGACCTGGGCCTCAATCTACATGGTGTATGCCATTTACACACAAATGAATAAAATGCAAAATGGATGCTACTGGGAACTGCCCACTTAGTAACTTGAGCATATTCTAGGGGAGAAAGACCTGCTTTCTCTTGGCTTACTAATAGGAACATAGTATCCTGCAATGAATGAAACACCTTTAAATGTGTTTGCTTTTCACATGGTTTAGGTTTAACCAACTTCCTAAAACTACTGTAAATGTGTGTGCGCAACACTACAAAACAGCATTTCCGAATGTTACAACTTGTCCTGTGTACCAAAGCAGTTATGTACACCACAATGGGTAACAAGAATGATGTATCATGCAGCTCTATGCAGTTGCTGTGAGGATCAAATGGCTTTGCAGGTTACTGCAAAGATATGCGTTAAAATGAGCTTTTTATACAGGCCTATGTCAAAGCAGATGATTTCAGCTTTTATCATAAGTCAAAACCGTATTTCAGCTTCTTTTCAACTACATTTCAAAGCTAAGGAAGAGCAAAGAGAAGTATCATATCAGTAAATTAGGTGCCTAAATTGTCTGTTGTATTACTGAAAAAACACCATGAATAATAATGAGGCCAAAAGGCTGTGTAAACCTCAATAGAAAGAATGCTTTTGATGTGACATTTCTCTTTTTCAGCATTCAGACTTCTCTCTCTTTCACTTCAAAAGGCTTATGATCCAAATTGAACAGCAGCATTTAATAGCCTGCATGGATAGTAACCAATCTAACTTCACTTACAGTGTTTTCAAAGTAAGCTGCAAGAAAATCCAGAACTGATTTTAAGCTCCCTGTGCGCCTCTCCTTTATAGCACGATCTAGTATAACCTCAGACAGAACACATAAAATACAGAATGCTTGATAATACCTATAGATTAAAGTACATTTTCAACTGGCTGTTTTCCACTTCCTTGACAGTGCTGCATTATCTTTACAGCAGCATCCTTGACATAGCAGAAGAGGGAGCTCTACTGTCTCAGTCAATGGTTCACATTGGCTGAAAAGTGCAAAAGTGCTATAGCATGCCTTCTCTCATATCCAGACTGGCGCTACAGACAAAAATAAACAGCGAACTTGTGCAAGGGGTAAAACTTGAAGACGCAGAAGCAAGCTACCTCAGAACTCACATCTAGCTATGCACCCCTAAGCAAAATAGTCAATACTTACGATATACTCGGCTATAACTCTCCTTTCCCTTTTTTTTTTCTCTGTTAATTGTTTTTATCCCACACTGATGTTATAGACTTCATAGCTGGAGGCTACAGTCATTAACGCAAGAAATTTTACCGTTGTTGAGAAACACAAATTCTTACTATCCTAGTGATAAACATAATCATTGCACATAAGTGAAAGATTCAAAATCTGACTGTCATATCATACATACTTTTCATCCTAGGTACTTCTTTAAGGCTTACAGTATAATTAAATTGATAATCATTTTTAAGCTTCTACTCATGAAAAAGCAATCTGAAAAATTCACTGATCCACACATTAAGGATATCTTGTTTTGCACTGCAGTGCAATTAAACAACTTGTATGGGCAAAACAGGAAGAACAGTGATAATTCTAAGTGCCAAATTACATTGAAAAAAGCCTGAATTTTATTTTTGGATTTTTCCCAGCAGCTTTTTCTTAAGGAAATTAAAGGGAACATTTAGAAAGATGCACAATACAGAGTCTGCTTGAAATTCTGCAGGGATATGAGTGGATGATATCCCACTAAACTGGCACAGGCTCAATTTGTGTTTCTGCAAGACTAATGAAATGAGACATGTTGTTTCAAGCTTCATGCCATGTCAGACAATATAAAACTAAAAATGCCCTTGAGTTAATCAGAACAGTCTATTCAGTATAATTCACCCATTCCAAAAGGCTACTGAATGGACTGGAAATAGTGGTGTGCTGGTAGGCTTGCTATGGATAATATCATGGATTTAATTGCTGAATTAGTAGCTTACTACATAAAATCTCCATAGCCTACAAGCAAAAAAAGTTGAAGTAGCCCAAATCATTTGCTTTTATTAGTTTTTTAAACTACAATTTAAATGTTTCTTCAAGGTTTAGTAGGAATTTAAATGAAGGAAGCCATTAACAATATCTTCTTGTCATACTAGAACAGAATTTTAAAAGTTACCTGGTAGACACTATAAATTGAAAACGCTGCAGGAGACAGATGGGAGGGGGATATAAATCTTGCATGGAAGAATGCTGATATATTTTCTGTTTTCTGCATGCCATACTCTATACTATTGATTCTATTTTACAACATAAATCCTATGTGAATTAAAAAATTCCTTATGTTTAACTGTAGAAGATACCATATCTTGAGATGAGGGTATCTGTAGCTTAAAGCAACATAAAGATCTCTTCTGTTGGTCACTGTTTTTTTTTTCCCTTGAGTAGTTTATGTCTGAGAGGTCATTAATTCAATCACACAGGTGTATTGAGCAGGTTGGCCATGTCCATCATGTTCCCTGTAGTGACACCTACCAGGCATTCTCCTGTGATATCATCACATGATTCTGCATGACCAAAGCATGTACATGGCGCACAGACTCCACCAAAAATCGTGCCATTCACGCGCCTGTGTTGAGGCCAGCAAGACTGCAAGATAAATCAGATTAAAAGTTAAACTCTCACTTAAACAAAGAAAGGAATGGAATTTTAAAAATATTGTCGAATTTGATACTTGCACACACAAAACCATACTTGTCAAATTAAGAAAAACACCAACATTTCTCTAGAAAGTTGATCTTCCAGGTGCTATGGCTTTGCACTGACCTTAGCCTTACTGGAAAGTGTGACATTAGAGGAAGCCTTAACTTGATCATTCTTCTGAAATGGTAAAATAAGGCAGAGAAATGAAGAACTGAAATATGACAGCATCAAAGCAAGAGGTACTGATTGAAAAATAGCCAGAAGGCAAAATACTGAAGGAGAGAGAAGGAAGAAAGAAAAACCCAAAGCAACAAAAACCTTTTCTGAGAAGTTCAGCAGTGAAGAGCAATTAAAATACCATTTAGTCTTTGTTGTTTGGATTCAAAACCAAGGTATACTGAAATAAAGCACAGGCTGAAAACAAAGCCACCCTTTTATTTACATATTGTGCTTCCTAAATATATACTCATTTCCCTTTAAGAATGTGCTCTATTTTTTTTATTTTTTTAAATGTTAAATTCAGATTAATATTAAATGCATGGCCAGTTTTTTCTTAGGAATGGTGACATTGTACAACTGCGATTCATCAATGAAAATTCAGCTATTCCATTTCTTCATAATAAGATGTCAGGCAGCAATCTTCCTTACTATGTATCTCACAAATGGCTTCATAGTTTTTGCAAAGTATCTCTCCTCAACAAGACTGCTCATGTGATCCAAGGTTTTTGCATAATATAAAAAAGTGCATGATGAATGTTGACCTTCAAAAGCACCTGGCTAATACAAAAAGAAAGTTTTGTTGTGATAGAATACGAAAAGTATAATTTAGTAAAGAAAATCCCTTCCCCTTCACACACACTGTCCAAAAAGGTTACAAGAAAATTCTTTTTTATAAAAATAAAGATGATGTCCCTTCTTGTCTTTCTCCTGCAAAACATGAAGTACTATGAAGATGAATTGAAATGATTCTTTAAAAAATATTTTCAAAATCGGAGACATTATCCTTATCTTTCCTTCCTTTCATTCTTGGTTACGCATTCCTAACAAAACCCATAAACACTAAAAATTAAAATTCAGTTATAAAAAAAAACCCAAACAACAAAACAGGTTAAAATAAATTCCACCACCCCCTTTTCTTTTCCTGTGGCATAACATGCAACTATCTAAGCTGTTTCTGTATAAATCCATAAATCCTTTTCCTCTATCAGTGATTCTGAAAAGAATGATCTTGCACATAGATATACATGATACTGCACAAGATAAGGCTCCAAAAGTCACTAATTCTAAGGGCTTAGACATGGAATATCAAGAGCAAAACATAGAACAGAAATAAAGTAAAAGATTAAAGATTGGGATCTTAAGAAAAGAAATAATTTAACGTTCAAAAGTCAGGAAAATCCTTGACCATCATAGTGATACAAGTTAAAACACAACTTATTTCACAATGGAAGTAAAAGAGTAGATCTAAAGGGAACAAATCTGGTGGAGAAGAGCAATTAGGTGTGAAGATGTTGAAGAATAAAGGCCAGAAGAGTCACATGAACAGAGCAAAGTAACTATCGCAAATGAGTCCAACTGGTATTTGAAATTTAAAATTTTATTTGTTCTACCTATGCTCATGCAATTCTGTGTTCATTTCTCAGATGTACTAGCAAATACATACCAATTTGCTTTGACCAGAATCTTGTAGAAAATTAATTCCAAATTTGCGTAATGGAGCAATCTCACAAGAGACAGAATATTTTAAATGGGATTGGCTGTCTTCTGAAGACTGATCATGCCAAAACATTCACAGCAAGAAAATAAGTAAATAAAGGCTGGGTTTGGTGCTGCAGTGTTGATGCCAGGTACCACAACATCATTATGCAGGAAAGAAACATGTATATTAAATTAAAGGAAGAAGAGAAAATGAAACTGAAAACCTGCACAAAATCAATAAAAATGTAACTCTGCTAGGTTGAAACTGGAAGAAGCAAAGTGTTGGACAAGGTCCAAATATTCAGAAGAAACAAACACGGTATTCTAAAATATTCCAAATTTTCAATTTATATTTCCATACTTTCTCAACTGCTAGTTTATCTAGAAATCTAAAACATCACTATTTGTTTTTTCTTGCTTCTTGTTATAAAAAAGCACAACCATCTATTCAAAACACCAAAATACTTCCCCTTTTTTTTCTAGCAAGCAGAACTGTACAATGCATATCCTATGCCGAACCTCTGCTACAAAAGACTAATGAGATATGAATTCACTGAATAAAGGCATGGAAACTAAAGCTTGTAACTCTGTCATTGTTATTGTGAGATAGGTCAGCTTTGTCAAATGCCATTTCTGAGCTGTCTGAAATGCTCTGAAATTCAGTGAAGGGACACAGGAAAAGCACGCTCATGCAGAAGTCTGTCATACCTACTTGTCCTTCAGTCTTGGGAGGAAAACCAACATACAGGTAGGGACTACACTATGGTTTATTTCCATAGGTCTGTGGTTAGCACTCAGCAAGGGCAGGAGTCAAAGCATGTCCACGTCATCTAGTATGCACAGAGACTTTAAATTTGCAGCTACCTATATATGTACTCTCTGTTGTGGAATATGATCTTAAGTATGTAGCAGATTTCACGGACTGCTTTGAAAAGGAGGGAAGGTTTAGTGTTGAAGGACACAACGCTGGACAGAGAATTTCAGGAACATCAAGGCAGGAATTCTACCTTTCAGCTTCTACAACAGAAGCAGATACTGAAACATCTGTGGTCAGGGCCTTTCCAACTACTTTCTGGGAAATCACAGCCAAATCAGAATTAAGAGAAAAAACGGACAAGGAAAAAAAAGTGTGAAGCATAATGACAGTTCATTCAGCTTTTTTCTTCAAATCATTGGACAGACAATGGTCAGAGTTCAAAATTATTTCTCAGCCAAGGTAGGCAATATTCTCCTTTTTTTCTTCTTTTTTTTCTCTTCTTTTTTCTGTCTGTACCATTTTGGAAGTGATAGGAATATCCATTAATCCCTTCTGGCCTTCTTTCTACATTAGTTTATCTAGCCCCAGTAACAAGCAACCACATTTGGCATGAAACTAGACTCTAAGCCCTAAATATCACATATAAGCATGGAAAACGTTAAAGGAAAAGAGAGTTGACAAGCAAATGCCTAGAGTGCTTGTGTAAATGGCATATTGTTTGTAGTTTTGTGAAGCAGAGCATCTTGGTGTTTGAAACTATTTCCTTAAAGGCAAAGCCTCTGAAGAATTTTTTTTTGGCTTCTATTTACCCCAAGCTATGGCCATGTGAGATAGTTAATTATATGTATACTTGTATGGACACATTCTATGTGAACTAACGAATTTGTTAGAAAAGCGGGTATTTTCTGAGCATGTGTCTATGTTATTATCTGTAACAGGACCAAACTAAAATCAAACAATCCCCACAAGAACACACATACAATCCTCAAAGACTCCAAGGCAAATGGCAAAGCCCTGGGAAAACAAAAGAGGAAACTCAACCACGTTAACTCAGACAATTTGATCTGGGTTTGTTGTGCACAGGTCAGGTAACTGCCATTTTCCTTCCAGTTGTGGTATTTTAATTCATTTGTAATATCAGTTGGCTGAAGACTACAACACCGGTTTAATTTTCTTTTTATTAAGAGAAATGTCTTTTCATAACTTAGAAATCACCACAGAGGTGTAAAACTTTGTATTTCAAATATTAACAAATATAATGAACCACCACCTAGAAATAAAGGTAACTAGACAGGCTATACCAAATTCCTAACAGGCAGTTCCATCTGAATATGAGGAAAAACTTCTTTACTTTGAGGGTGACAGAGCCCTGGCACAGGCTGCCCAGAGGGGCTGTGCAGTCTCCTCTCTGGAGACAGTAAAAATCCGCCTGGACGCAATTCCGTGCAACCTGCTGCAGGTGAACCTGCTTTACCAGGTGAAGCTGCTTTGGCAGGGGGTTGGACTAAATGATCTCCAGAGGTGCCTTCCAACCCTGACCGTTCTGTGAGTCTGTAAATGCACAGCTCTCTTACTATATTCTGCCAACACAGGGTCACTGTTTGCTTCTACTCCCACAGTACTAGCACAATTGATCTAGACTGCATCATGATACTCACCTCACATGAGGTACCATCATACCCTGGGGGACAGTCACATAACTCCACTGCAGACGCCACCTTTCTCCCAGTTGAAGTGTGGTCAGCAGCTTCAATGCTAACGCTTCTTAGTCTGGATGTAACAGAATTGAAAGGGTTAAAATAGCAAATTGGATGGAAGCATATGTGCAGCTGGATGCAGCAAATAGTATACAGTGACATTCAGTGGATTTTTTTTTTCCTGTTTAAAAAGAAGGAGGTTTTCACATTCGTCTGTTTGTTCCTAAACTACATATCTGTAGGCTTGTTACTACTTTTGTCCATCATGTGAGGGAGACTATGGTCAGACACACATTGATAAAAATAGTTTTAAAAAGTCTCACAGCACCATACCAGTAGATGGAAGGCTATTCCTGGCCTGCAAGCCACGTGTGCCAACTTGCATTCCAGCTGCACATACAGCAAATTTGATACTAAGCAGCGTCTTTAAAATTTACAAACCTCTACTCTAGCTTTCTAAAATATTACATTACTAGGTTTTGGTTATAGGGTATTTTTATTCTGGAGATTTGACCTCTGAAAAAGATTTCAGCTCTGTCTAGGAGGATTTAAGTATTATGGGTATGGAAAAGAAAGGCATGTGCCCAAAAGAAAAAGGAAATCTACCATACACCTTCGCTTCCCCAACGTCAGAGAAGACAGAGTTGGAGAATTTTCTGTTCAAGGCACAATTGCCCTTAAAAAGTAAACGCTACGCATCAGCTAAACAGCCATTGTTTAGCCAAACACTGAATGTGTTTTTTATTTAAAAAAAATGGAAGTATGATGAAAGAGACAACCAAAGTATTTTGATAATCTTACAGGTAATATGCAAAACAGATGTAGTTTACCTCAACAGTATCTATTTGGGGAAAGATTGGGATTTGGGGATTTAATTCTTATGAGAATTCAGAAGGAACTTTAAGGCATTATAGAGTCTCAATGACTTCTGTTTTCACGCAGCAATCTTAACTGACTGATTACTAGAGCTACCCAAAAAGCTTTTTTTGAAGTCTTTTTCAGCAGAAAATACTTTTCTATCATGACATGCATTTCGTTAAAAAATAATCAATTTTCTTTGGAAAATGTAAAACAAAATAAAAAATGCCTCCATACTAAGGCATTTATCTTTTGGCTGCCAAAAAATCCTGAAAATTATTTGTATGAGCTTGGATAAGAAAATGGCCAAGAAAAATATTTTCTTGTTTCTGCGGTGGTGGGAGGAAAGGTTAAACCAGGATGTTTTCCCACTCAATTTTATGACTACTCTCAATAAGACAGACATGAAATGTAAGAGGAAAAGAAGGAAGATTTCTGAAATTAAGACGGCAGCTTCAGAAAAACATAAATTTTACCATCACTAGGGATGTGACCGGCCTTTGCAGGGACTACCATTGTGGATTATGCAGTTAAAAATTTGAATCTAATTCGGTCATACTAGAACCTCTGTAAAAGGATCTTGAAACTATTTTAAGAGAAGGATGCATGCTCCTATCTAGACCTTCGGTAAGATCTCTCTCACTTTTCAGTACTTCGCCTTTGCCCCACACCCATTTTGCAGTCATCCTTTTGAGTTTTCCTTACAATAAGATAATCAATCTCTAGGATGTTAGATATCGAATAGTGATGACTTTGGCAGTAAAAAATATAAAAACTTAAGGAGAAAAATCTCTAAATGAAGAAACAAATTGCTAGTAAAAGGACGAGTTTTATTTAACCTCTGAACTACAGCTAGCTCCCTCTCAGCACAGATCTTGGAACAAATGGAAGAATTAACACAGAGAAACAATCCTCCCAGTATTATCCCACATTTGTATTCACTGAATTGTTCCGATTTTCATTATGTTCTGCTATTTGCTAAATGGGATTTTAATGTGTTTAACAGTTTCTACCATTAACAGTAACTCAGTGAAGAAAGCTGCAGTGATTTTTTTTCCTCCCATTTTGATGTTGCAATTTTGATTCCTCGATGCCATTCTGCATTCATTAAAATAGCTAATGCTGGCAGTAATGGGGCAGTGGATCCTGGAGATGCATGAACATTTTGAGATTCGACAGCAAGACCAAATATTTAAGCTGACTGTTACTGTCAGCAGGCAAGCGTTGACTTCTAAAAACAAACAAGATTAAAAGGGAAGGGGACGTTTCAGGCAGATCAGCATAGTTTGCTGTCTGCTATGCCAGGCATCTGAATCACGTCAGCTACATAAGGCACATGAAGTACTGACCAATCATTGCTCATTTGTCTTGAAGCTTATTCTGCATATGGAAGAAAACCCTTGGCCTTTCCTTCCCTCCTTCTCCTTGCATCTACCACTGATTCTGTATGTGGTTGCAAGCAATCCATTATCTTCAGTGCCACAGTTTCCATGGCCCATCTGAGTGTCTACGATATTTACCATCAGTGGACACCGAATATTAAAAGTGAAGAAACAGTGCTACTAAACTTGATTTGAAGCACACGCTAACAGTATTAGATTAAGCAAAATTATAAGACAGAGCTGTCTTTTCTTAGCCTGTTGCTTCTACCACAGATGGAATTAACTGCAATAGTTTAGAAGATCTGTCAAGTTAGAGTAGGATCTTCATTTAAACCCAGAAGCTGTAACGACTTTCAGATAGATTGCTGTATTTCTGTGTTCTCATTTTTTATCCTGTTTGATCATCTAAATGAAAACCCACTCATTTGAGGAAGGTTCCCATTTATGTCATAGAGCAAGAACAACATTCCAAGCTTAAAATGACCAAAAATCCATTCTCAAAATCACACTCCAAACTCACTTTTACTGCTTTAATGTTATTTAGTAACTACTTGAAAGTGCTACTGATTAACTAATGTTTCTAGTGCATCAAAAGAAACAAAGGTGAAAAATATAATCTTTAAGTTAAAGCTCTTGCTAACTGGAGACAACTCCATTGAATTTTTAAGTCTTTTTATGTGTGACTGCAAGAAAGTTGCTTAATCTTACAGTGCTTTCATTCTGGCCTCTTCTCAAGCACAGGTGGAAATCGATGGAAACCAACTTTGGAAATCCTTACACATGTGGTGTCATTATCCATTTTGAAACCTTTCAATATTTAAATGAACAGGCTGCTTAATATAGTAACCTCTAATTAGTATGTTGCATAATTCTGCTGATGTTTTGAGGCAGAAATTGTCATTCATGAAGGATCTAATAACCCTGTAATATTTCTGTCTCACTGTACCCTTAACTCTCTCGGAGAAATATCCATCTGTCCACCACACATACCTGTTTAAAAGACAATAAAACCCTCTTAGTATCTACACTATTTCTTTGGCAGAAATGTCTTCCTTTGGGGCCCATCAACAGTGGTCCTTAATCAGCCCAAAACATCACAAAGAATATCCTCTTCCTTGGGTCTGGACATTTCCTCTGCAGTACTAAAGGTGCAGAATATGGAGAAAAGAGTTGTTTTGCATGATCTTAAGAGTTATGAGCACAGCTTTGCACCTAGTATGTTTTAGCATGAGTGAAAGTCAAAGACAATATAAAAAAGTCAGTACTGAGGCATACCCTGGAAATCAGCAACGTGCCTACAACAGATGACAAGCTGGGCTGGCTGACAGCAGGTGTTGTTGCTACTTCTGTGACTGGGAGCATGCACTGCTCTGAGATTTAACGTCCCCCAGTAAATCCCAGCCTATGGGTGAAAGTGTAATTCCTCCAGGTAAATCAAAGATGAAAAATCCAATTATTTTGATTGTGATTGGAATTTCACATCTTCTTTTCTGTCACACTAAACTGCAATGCACATCCTGACATCGCACAGTAAAATGTGTTTACTTTGGAGCAACTATTTTCAGAGAATTCTGGACATGCTGGTAGTAATCACAGTAACACAGTAACCATTGCATTCTTCTCTGGGAAGAGACATCATAGGGACAGCTAGAGATGTACCATTTCTAGGAAAAAAAGTCCCCTGCAAAATTACTTCTGTCCTTTCCCCTAAACTCCTTTTAAATTGTTCTTTAAGGGACCAACCTTCCTAAATGTAATGTCACCACATCTAGAAGATGGTGGCTACTAACCTGCAAAGTAGAAATTATATGTATGGCCTGGGGCTCTTCCTGAATATTTCCAAGACATGTTTTCAGAATGTTACCCAACGTGCATCACTAAAATGTTCCAAAGGCTGAATATGAAGAAGACTACAAAACAGTGAGGCACCACGCATAGCCAAATGGCTAAAGCAGTAATCTGGGATGCAGGAGGCGATGCATAGTCTTCCAAATGTGTCACTGACAGGTCTGCCACTTCTTACTTACAAGGTACAAACGATGTACTCTGCCAGCTCTACATGTGTGTGCTGACCTGAGCTCTATGCTGTTGCCCAGAGGGGATCTGATCAATCTGTCCCACCTCCACTGTTCCACAGTAAAGGCAAGATGAAGAACAACAGTACATGTCCAGAAATGTGCTTTCTTCACAGATTTTAACTGCGTAGCCGAAGTGGGTTTTTTTTATAGGAAAGCTCCCTTTCTCATTCTAGTGCAAATGTCAGTACACAAATGTAACATAAACCACTGGTAACTGGAGTTTGCATTTCCTGTAATACTTAGCAAGACCTTTGGTCCAAATACAGTCAATCATGCATATCTCCTTTAAAAGAGCATAGCAAAAAAGGCCCTATTGTTGACCCCAAAAATGCTCCTGCATTCCTTTAGTTTGGAAAATTTTGACTGATGGAGGGGGTTTTTTTATTGGAATGAGAATGGAGTTGAGGAACAACACCCACTGAGCTTCCACTAGTCTTAGCTGTAAGCTGTGGTGTAAAAGCTTCTCATGGTCTGCTCACAGTGCATAAGAGCTGAGCGCTGGCCTGGTGGTTTGACTCTCTTCTAACACCAGGATGCGAAGGTGATGGTCCATGAAAGGTTTTCAAACTGGATTCAGGGAGATGCATGACTGATAACCAAATGAGTAAAATAGGAAAAAGTTTGGCTCAAAATCAAGCTAGTTATGATTCACAGACTATTTACAGAGAGGTAATACATACTAATTATCCACAGAAAGAGAGAGAGATGGAAGAAATGTGAATTCTATTTGCAGGAAAAAAAATGTACATTGCCAAAGCTCAAATTAGAAAACGGTATGCTGTTGACACAACCTGCCTTTCAATTTAGGATGTATTTTAATTACCTAAGTATTCAAATGATGGTTGGATTGCTTAAAAAATTTCACAGTAGCAAAACCTGTATCTATACTCTCAGCAAATAATCACTAATGTGCTATCAGCTCCCTCAATTCCAAATTGGCTTATGCCATTGAATCAAACGATGTGTAGGTTAGCGAACATTTTAAGTTTCATGCCTTGTGAGTAGAAAACTACTATGTAATCAATTCCGTTGCACATCTAATTATTTATGCCACCTAACTATTAATGTAGAGATAGAGTGCAATCATACAGTGTCAGAAGAGAAGCTGTCTTCTAGCCCACCTGGAGTATTTGCTCATGCACTTATGAAAGTCTTAAATGCGAGATGAGCTTTACAGGTTCAGCCACACTGCAGCCACTGAGATAGAACAACTGTGTCATCTCATATAACATGTCTTTCATTTTCTCAGAAGAATAGTTCACACGAAATCAGTGGTTTTAAGCAGTCCAGGCAGCAACCTGACATAAATCAAGGGATCAGCCCGTTCTGTGTGTGGTACTGATTAAAAACCTAGAAAATTCCCCTCGAGCCACTTTTCCAGCATAGAGACCTAGGATATTATTCTCTGGTGCACTGTTAATGTGGCCCTGTATGCTCATTAAACAGGGAAACCAATATATAAGCAATATATCATCTCTTACTTCAACATGTCATTACTGTACTCAGTGATTTACCATATACATGGGAATTACAGTCTTCAAAAAATAAACATATTTATAGAACTGTCATTCATGCCTTAATCGTCCATGTGATTCCATGTTCTTACAAGACTGCTTCTTTCTGTCGCCTCTCTCCCTCCTGCCTACAATACTAACAACTGTTCGAAAGCGTAAGTGAATGCGATGGATTTCATGATAAATTAGCGTGTTTTAAACTACATCAGCTCAGTTCTCTGAAGAGGGAAAAAGTATTTTGAGAAGCTGCCCGCAGCAAGTGGAGACGTTTCCCCCCTTCACCTGTAGATGGCATTCATCCCATTGCTGTACGTGGCTCTGATGAGGATCCTCTTCACATTAGCAAGGAGAGTCATGAACTCCCTCCTGCTGACTGCGACATGAGTGCCATGCACGAAGAAAGATTCCGGTTTCAGCGCAATTGCTTCAGTGTGCTCTTCAGAAGGTTCCAGGTGAATCCCCTCTTTTGGAGTGCTGATTCTCAAGTCACCTCCCTAGATAGAGCCATGAGAAAGAGACATTTAAATACAGAAAAAGTAAGGAAAAAGCGTCGATCTGTAGCCAATTGGGGTACAGGATTTATTGAATAATATATTTTACAATAATAATAAATATCAGGAATAACACTCACCTTTCATAACCTTGAAATGGGCTTGCCTGACAAAGTTGAAAGTCGGTGCCAAAGAAAGTTTAGGTTATTCAGCTAAAACCCAATGTCATGGCTTGGCATAGGCAAAAGCAAATTCGTACAATGCTGAACTGCATAAGAACACGTCTGCTGAAGGAATCTGAAAGTGTTACCTCAGACAACCAATTATTTTATTTCTTCATTCCTCCTGATGAACAAGAAGAATATAGTTTTGTAAGCTACTGCCACAGGCTTCTTGAGATACTGAAGATTTTATTTCTCTGAAGTGTGAATGTGTCCGTTTTTCTGATACTATAAATTAGCTGAAAGTACACACAGCCTGCTGTTTTGTGTCCTCAACCACCAGACTTCACGCTGAACATCTGAAGAAGCAAGCAATTTTCTTTCTTTTTTTGGTGGCTGATAATACAATCACTTTACCTCTATGATGACATCAGATTGAACCATCAATTGAGCTGTTTCTTCTTTCTCTGTGAAGTCATAGGAGACTGTGAATTTCAGATTTCCTCCAGCAGCTGCTACCTGGGGAGAAAAAAAGACAGGGAAAATGCAATTAAATGAAAGAAAACAGAAAGAAAACAGGCCTTCACATTTGAGGACCAGTTTTCTTCAGCCTTAGCATTTCCCAGAAATATTCTAGTGTTACAAAACTAGATGCAGATACCTGGGGATTAGAGACCTGTGGACCACTCCCTTCTTGCTCAACCATCTAGAAATCATGCTTAGTCATTTTTCTTCTGTGCTTATAGAAGGCTGCTAATTCCTCAAACACACAGACTAGCAAAGTAATCAGAAAGAAATCTGAAATCTATGCAAATTTCCACTTAGATACTGACATTAGGTTTTCAATGTATTTATTTCAGTTATATGATCCTCATTTAGGCTGAGCCCCTACATCATCAGCCTTTGCAACCTTTATTGAATCTCTTAACTTCAGTTGCGTTGATGAGGCAAACAACCCAGTGATATTTTACGTAGAATGAACTGTAACCTAAAATGAAGTAAGAATTTTCCCTCATGGAGTCCTATAAATTTACTTTAAAAGACTGCTCCAGCCCTTTCTCTCAGTTTGATACAGCCTTCAATGTAAGAAGTCAATAACCAGCCTCTTGTGTCATGCCAATATATCGTTTTTATGTCTTTTAGCCCCCAAAACCACATGCTGACACTAGGTTTTCAATGAAAAACTGGAACAAGTAGAACAGTATCAGGATGCAAATCTAAAGGTACAGACTTGAATGACGGTTCAGTACAAAACCAGTCCTTTTTGTTGACTGTTTGGAAGCAGCATAAGTAAATCAGAGGTTGCATGAGCCACAATTTGGTTTTTAAATGCATCCACCTCATACTTCAGTGCAATGTGAGCCTCCTCTCAGAGACAATTAAAATCACAGGGATCCTTCTACCCTCCCAGTGCATACTGCCAACCAGAGAGAAACCTCATGAGTCTTCCACTAAGAGAATAACCTGGTTATTCTCAAGAACATAATATGCTATCTCTTGCTCATCATAATAGAGGGTTTTGCACACAGTAATAGAAAGCAGTGAAAGTCACCAACTTCATTATTTCATGATGCATCTAATTTAAGGGGAGAAAAAAAAATCCCAGCATCTAAGGCATGGAAATCAACTGATTTTGAATTATCTACAAAGATACAATCCATAAACTGCATTTGAGGCCGTACAGCTATTTGCTAGGTCAAAGCCAGAAAATTGACTCCAATTCATAACCCAAAGCTTAGATCACAGAATCATAGAGGTCATAGAATCATAGAATACCTCAAGTTGGAAGGGATCCATAAGGATCAGCCAGTCCAACTCCCTGCTCCTTGCAGGACTACCTCAAACTAAACTGTATGTCTGAAAGCACTATCCATGCACTCCTTGAATTCTGACAGGCTTGGTGCTGCGATCATGCCCCTGAGGAGCCTGTTCCAGTGACTGACTACCATCCCAGTGAAGAACCATTTCTTAATTTCTAATGTCCAGTCTAAACTTTCCCCAACACAGGTTCATTCCATTTCCTCATGCCCTGTTGCTGGTCACCAAAAAGAGATCAGCACCTCTCCCTCCACTGCCTGCCTTGAGGAAGTTGTAGACTGCAACGGGGTCACCCCTCAGCCTTTTCTTGTCTAAGCTGAACAAAGCAAGTGATCTCAACTGCTCCTCCTAAGTTTTGCCCTCAAGACCTTTCACTATCCTGGTCACCCTCCTGTGACACACTCTAATACTCTGATGTCCTTCTCATACTGAGGTGCCCCCAACTGCACACAGCACTCAAGGTGGGGCTGCACTAGTGCAATGTAGAGTGGGAAAATCACCTCCCTTGCCCGGCTAGCTGTGCACCCCAGCACGTGGCTGGCCCTTCTGGCTGACAGGGCACACTGTTGACTCTTATTCAACTCACCATGAACTCAACCCCCCAGATCTCTTTCTGCAGGGCGGCTCTCCAGCCTCTTGTCCTTCAATTTGTATGTATAAACAGGATTATCCCATCCCAGGTGCAGAATTTGGCACTTGTTAAATTTCACACCACTGGTGTTGCCCAGCTCTCTAGGCTATCCAGATATCTCTGTAAGGCCTCCCTACCCCCGAGGGAATACACAGCTCTTCCTAGTTGAGTCATCAGCCAACATTGGCACTGAACGTTCATCTACACAGTACCCAGATCTTTTAGGACCAATAGAACTACATTCAGCCTTGACTGTAACAACAAGAGAAGACATTTTTTTCCCCTAGACACACCTTTTACAGCATTTTTATTTCGCCTGTGGTCAAGGCTAAACACTGGTTTATAACTCTTAGAGGAATGTAGAAAATCTAGGCATCCAAAATGCTGCAAGAAGTATGCAGAATTCAGCTTTAGACAAACATTTTAAAAGAGTAACTTTTGCAGAATTTTACCATTTCTGTTTCAAGTTGAGACTAACTACAAGGATTCAAGAAAGTGAAAATAATGGGAAAACAATGATTGTGTGGCTTCAGGCAACCTATAAAAAATACATACCAAGACAGGTTTTACTTTTTCCTAACTACATAACCTTTACCTTGGTAAATGAAAATCCAACATGGGGAACTGATAAGTCACACAGAAAAAAAAAAATTAAAAAAATAAAAAAGGAAAGGTTCTGATTTAAAATAAATGCAGATAGAAAAGCAGTCAACAATGCAAACTTTGACCAAAAATCTGTTAGAAATGACTAAACAAACAGATAATAGAAAGTAACCAGAATGGATTAGGGATTTCCACAATATAAACAGCAGGAAACACTAGAAGAAAGGGGTAGGTTTAACTAATCCACAAAAGAAAACACTAAGAGGGAACAGGAAAATAGCTTTCCAAAACATAAAAGACTGGAAAAAAGAAATGGCCATTTTTATTTTCCTGTGGCAACTGCAGGGAAGGCATGAAGAAGATTCTGCTTGAGTATACAAAAAGCTTTCTGACTGTAAGGATGGTCAAAACAGTATCAAGCTACTTAAAAATGTTATTGAATCCCTTCATTAAATGTTTAACAGGAGTTCAAACATGTCAGAGGTACTCTAGGTACAATGCATAAGGGCTAGAATATGACTAAGAAGTCTCTTAAGGTCTCTGCTAGCCACAGCAGTCTGAGTTTCATGGCTGCAACTGGCAAGATCTGCATATCACAAACAGGATTGCACATTGAAGTCAAGGCTCCAAAATGGCACTTATTGGAGAGAGTACCAGGTAGTTTGGGATATATATATTTACCTCGTGTGCTGTATAATACCCATGTAGATTAGAAAAAACCCTGAACATATAAACCAAGAAGTACTACTTCCTTCTGTCATTGTTTATATAGGTAATTTTCCTCCTCTGTATATTTAAAGTACAAGTTCACTCACAGTCAAAAGAATTCAGAGGTCAGTCCAAGTGCTGCATGAACATTTATGTCTCATCTAGTGCAAAAAAGACTTTTCACTGAATTTTCAATACAAGTGTGATACAGAAGTTGGGCACCTGTGAGATCCTTTAATTTTGACTTTTTTCTCTGTTACCACCCAAAGATTCAGAGGTCTGCCTCAAGAATTGTCATCTGAGGCATATCAACACCAAAGAGAATACAGCATAAAGGTTTGCCTTGCTGGTGACAAAGGCATCTGGTTTTGAGACGAGAATAGCTGACTAAGAACATTAAGAAAGTTCTACAAAACTCTCTCCCACCTGTTTTTACATTAATACAACAAAATATTTCTTCCCAGCTCAGGAGGCAGAATCTACGTGTTCAAGAAAAGTCACAGATTCCCCAAGAAATACAAATGTAGGAGAGAGGAATCACAGCTATCTCTAATCCACCAAGTTTCTGGCAGGTAATTTTTTTTGGTGTTCACAGTTAACTGTACTTCTACTATTATGTTACATGTTGTTAAAGGATATAACCAGAGAGCAGACAGGATGTCTGATGGTTAAAACATCCTGACAGTTGCATTCTGGGTCAGCCAAAATGCTCTGAAACAGGAGAGATGGCTCCTTTCCTGCGAAGAAAGCTGGAGGGTCAGAGGAAGCGTTCAGTACTACCTTGTGCAAAGCATGCTTTGATGCTATGCCTGTCACGCTAAAATCACTTTTAAATCAAGACAAGTAATAGCAAACCACAAATATTTACAGCACTGAAAACAAACAGCATAGCTACAAATATTTGCAAAGCCATAAATGAGGAAAGCTTGCATCTCTATATGCAAATAAAGTTCTAGATGTCTCTCTTCCTCTATGTAGTCAGTCTACTGTCAATGCTTTTCTGAGGCAAGTTGTCAGGATCTGTCCTGCTAATGTCATTGGAGAGTACTGCTTGCTTACACAGCTTTTATAACCCATCTTATTCTTTAATTATTTGGTGATTCACATTTTCCCTCTCCAAAGCCTCTTGTAACTCTGCCTGTAATATCTTAGCACTTATTCCACTACACTAGAGGCTGCATCATGTCTTCTGAACAACATCTGCCAAACGTAACTTCAGAAGATCAGGAGCTATCTCCACTAAACAGGGTGCTGTTTACAATTCCTTACCTCATTAAGCAGTAAAATGCTCTTCTGTCAGCTAGGAAGAGACTCAGACTGTGATTAAAGCATCTAAACATAGTTGCCCATTTGTGAATTAGATGACCATGACCCACTTGACTGGAAGCCAGATGGAATATACTGGGACATCTGATGTGGCACTATGCGACTACATGTAGACAACTTGAAGAACTCTTTTGTATAGTCAAAGGAAACTAGAAAATGGCTGGTCTATGGTTTCCCCACTGATGGACAACTTTCAAATCACTTCACTTTGTATTTACATTTAAAAAATAACTTGGAAGAGAGAAATACATTTCACAAATGACTAAAGTATTACACAGTAAGTGCATTATTGAAATGAAACACATACAACTTGCTCATATGTTTAGAAATAAAATATGTATCAGAATGGATTTAGCTCAGAGAGTCTTTGACAGGCCTAATCCACAAGAACACAAAACCTTCAAAAGCAAAAATATATTACTGCATTAAACTAGACTTAGACCAATATTCATACAACACCAGACTTCAGAAATGAGCAAAATAAAAGGCATCAACAAATATCAAGAAGTTGGACAGTATTTTCTCCCTTCACTGTTAGTGATTTAGCAGAAATAAAGTCACTGACACATCATATTAGATGAGCATTAGAGAGAGTGAATATTTTTATTAGACCAATATAGCTGCAATACAGCTACAGAAAGGTGACATGCTTTTGGATACATGAACCCTGCTTGCTAGTACATTATTGTATACAGACAGGCAATTAGAACTATACAAAGTGAACAAATACTATGACAAAAAGAAGAAAAAAAAGAAAAGAAGAAAAAAAGGCTACAAACATGAACAGGCAGGATGTTTCAGTGGAGAAAGCTAATACCCATATCACTGAATACAAAACCAAGGAAGAGTCTCACAGCAAGTTGCTGATAATAACTCAAGGTTCTAAGAGATAATAATGTTCTCTTATTATGAAGACACCCCTCCCCCCAAAAAAAACCAAACCAAAATTTCCTTCCTGATATGCCTGTGAACGTTCTTTTGCTCGCTGTCATGATTATGAGAAATTACACAGATTCTCACTTAGTTTTCCAGTTGCTATGTCATATTCCTAGTGGCAATATCCATCCCTAGATACAGTGCTTGAAGGTAATGATATCATGTTTAACAATCCCTGCTAGCCTTCTTGAATTTCCATGAAATAGAGCTGCAATAAAATGTTGAAGTTTTTTTGGACTCTTTCACCTTCACAAAGTCTCTAGGTACACATTTATTTTATGACACAGATTTCACCAAATACAGAAATATCTGCCACCAGAACATCAGCCCTATATTAAGGGAATCCTTTAAAAAAATAATATTGCTCCCAGTTTATTAGCAGTGACCAATTTAGTCCATAACAGATTGGCATCAATGCAGCTGTGCTATGATTTGACAAGGTGCTGAACAATGTACCGTCTTAACCCATGGCTAAACCTGTATGTGTTCTTCTAGCCACCCACTCAGTGCAGAAAGGAATGGACAAAGGGCTGCTTTTTCTAACTTAATTTACCTGTGTTTAAGGAAATAGTCCATTGTAAATCAAGCTTTCATCTGGATTATTATCTTCCTTACCAAAAAGTACCCTCTGTAAACGTAGGATATTTAATTGGGTTTTGTTGATCCAGTCTTCATGCTGGTCACAGAGTGAAGGGACTAGAAAAGAATTCCAATAGAACCATCACCAAGAAAACATCCAACTTTTATTCATTTAGTAATAGCTCTCAGTAACGACTGCATGTTTTAGTTCTACTCTAGATCCAATTAAAGATTAAATAGACTCTCCTCTCTTAGACCTGAATTTAGATAGGAAATAAAAGCTCTTCTGAGGCATTATAATAATATTTCAGATAAGCAGGGAGCAGAATAATCATGTTCCATTTGAATGAACGTATAGTTCTGGCTAGGTTTAAAAAAATGCCAGTTTTCTTCATAGGGAAGTTAAATTTTTCCCCTGAAAGAATGGGCTCCTTCCCCCAACTCCATCCCAGCTAAGTCAGAACCCTACAGTTTCCCTGCTTAAGTACCTTCACAATTCTTCTATATAAATTGTATAAATCGATGCTACATTCTACTTAAATTCACTTATTCCAAATACTGCTTCCAGAGAAAATAACGGAACAAGGAGGGAATAAGCTTACATACAGTAGCCTGACTACTATATTGCTTGGTTCAGTTGCTTTCCATGAGTGTTTTTCTGCAACTGAACCACTCAAAGGGGAAACTGAGCATTTCAAACCATTCACTGTCACCTCCAGTTTCTTGAAACAGAACTCTGCTAACAAAGATTTCCAAGTCATTCTTTTCTGGAATCTTATCAAGAATGCTATGATATAGCCTCTTTAATTTTTAGTATTTCCTCTGCTGATCCTAAGCAAAGGCAGAGTTGAGTCAAAGATAAAGGAGTTTTATTTAATGTAGGCACTCATTTCATCACAGAATGTTCTTCAATGTCTAAAATATATGCTAAGAAATCACAGAGCAAGATATAAGGCATACCAGTGATACAATATTTATTTGCTCTACCTCAAATGACCTTTATGGAAAACTAAAAAAAAAAAAATCCTTAGTAGTTTATGGTGTAAGACCTTCCTTCATTCACTGGATAATGGAACAACAGATACACAATAAATCTGCATATTTTAAAGTTTCCCAGGAATGAAGAGAACCATCAGATCTGTGGCTTTGATTTTTTTCCCCCAACTGAAAGTTTTCTGATCATGAGACAAGCAACACCTGTCCACAGAGCAAGCACAATCAATAAACAGCAACCAAAACTCTGTTGAATTGTACTTTGTAATGTACCTTGACCTCTTCCATATACTTTATATCAATATTTGAACAATTGGGATCCCTTCCAGAACACATACTAGTCCCAGCTATAGGAGCAGAAGGCAGTAGAAAGAACACCCTGGCACCTACCAGAGAAATGCCATGCATTCAGATTCAAACACAAGGGAAACATGAGTGAAGAATGAATGTCAAAAAGGGGAAGGCATTATATTCTAGTATAGAATCATCACTTGCAAGTATCCCTTGTTTTGCTAAAATACCAGTAAATCAAGTGTAATTGAACAATTTAAAGCTTTTTGATTTTTGGTCCTGCTGCCTTTTCTTTCTTGCTCCAGAAGATGCAAGGTGTAATTTTTGTGAAGTGGTTGATAATTCTTGCCATCCTGAGCTTGATGATCTGACACTTATTTCCAGGCCCTTCATATTTAAAAGTTTGTCCCACACAATGTAGACCAATTAAAATCATACACAATTCTTTTAATTTGATGTATCTGCTATTAATAAGATATAAATTGAAACATTTAAATGGAAAATATTAAAAAATTCAATAAGAAGACCTTGTGTATATTCTAAATTATAACCATAAACTCAGCTGAGTCTCACTGTTACTGAGATACTGTATTAGCATTACCATTTCATAACCCTGGTTCTCTTCTTCCTTGGATGAACTAGACTGCATTATTTGGAAGCAAAGAAAATTAGATGTCTAAATCAAATGCAACAATTCATTGTGTTTAATACATAATACCAAAACATTCAATGGTATCATGAAACTTGAAAAGGAGAAATGGAGCAAATCTCAGCTCCTGAAGAAGACACAAAGTAAAGGTCATCAGCTCGCCTGTGAACCCTGTGCTGCCACCCCTACTTATGTCAAGTAAGTTAAGTCTAAACTTAACACTGAAAAAATTAATGGAATCAATGACTGATTAAAAATTTTTCACAGTAAGATTATATGCTGTTTCCTGAAATGTACTTATGAATGTAGACATTTATTCTACAAATTCTCCAATCTCTACCATCATTCCCGTGATTACTTTGTTATAGTTACTTAACCATAATAACAATAGAACATAACCTTAGTATGTTTACTCACTTTCTTCTTACTCCTTTGCTTTTCATATGATCAAAAACCTGTGACTGTGCTTTCCCAACTACTGCTCCCTAAGATGCTATAACTAGATCAAGGATTCAAAAATATAAACTAGGGTTTATATTCTTCCAGTAGTGATGTGGTAACTGTAATTCATATGCAGTTATTGCCCATGCTGATTAATGTGGTGGCAAGTAAATGTCAGTATTTGGAAGTCTCACAGTCTGGCAAAAATATGACAGAAGCTGTGACACTGTAGCACAGTACGTCAGACACTCGTCACAGAGGGATATTAAAAAAAATTCACTTCATATGTCGTTAAAATTGCAGGCATTTTTCTCTGACTGAATAAAGTCCTCCTGCAGAAGAGAAAAAAAACCAACAAACCAGCTAATACAAACTCACCAGCTGCTGATTAGTTTTTTGCAACAGCTGCTCTGATCTTTATAAGCACCAATTTAGCAGGGCCAGAGTGGCTGAAGGGTGTAGGTCTAGATAAAAATACTACTTTTTCTTTAACTGTTAAGATGTTTCAGACTACTAGTAATATTGAAATCAAACTCACTATTTGAGCATCAGTTCTGAGACATGTTTCTAAATAACACATCCTCATCAAATGTTGCTAAATACAAACTGTTTACTCTGGTCTTGTAGCTGTCAACAACCTCATAACTGAAAGTAGTTCTTAATTTTACTGATTAAATGTTGATCTCCCAGTTTCGTAGTCTTTGGTTCCAAAGGGACAAACCATAATTACAGTAGACATATCCATAAATGCCTTCGTGTAATATTAGAATGAAATACTAACTAGCACATTTATGTCAATTTTCAATTCCATTAAGACAGAAGAACCGACCCTGACCCTCCCATTTCTGGCTGTACTCCTTCATGAATATTTTAACGAGAAAAAGAATTTGCATAATTTTGCAAAACTAAAAAAGCTTATATTTCTATGGCAACAAAATCCCAGCATGCAAGTATTATTACAAACAAAAATGCAGGTCTATAAAACAAGAACAACTGTTCAAGTCCAAATTAAGAGCTGTCCATAGTAAAAATATTTCCCTCAGCCTTGCTATTGCATTTAGGGGTAATCAGTATTTGCATCCAATATTGTTGAAGACATCCCACTGTGTGATGATCTTAAAATAAAAATCCATTAATACTTCCTAAAGTGTTGACTTGCTACTGAAAATCTTGAACAGTGTATGTAGCAACAAAAAAATAGTTAAATACGATTTCTTTGCTAGTACAGTTCACCAAGCTGGACTGTAAAGTATTCTTTTTCTTAGGCTTTCTTTTGTTTCTGTGTTTCTAAAGCACCAAGAAAAATAGCTCAGGAATATTATTTCTAAACTTTGCCACCACAGAATATGAAAAAAAACCAAACAACCCTTAACTTCTAGCCAGCCAAGAGTGATTTTCCTGCCTCCTTCTACTTAACTGTTTTGCAGAATTATTATGGACAACATTGTATCACAAGGATGGCTGCACAAGTAATTCAAAGCAAAGTATGACATAACTAGTACTTTGGGATCCTTTAGGAAATTGAAACATACCATAATGTTTCAAGTATGAGAGAGCTGTGTAACTGCAGTGTTTGCTGTGCAAAATTATTCTGACAGAAAGGATATACTGTTTTTAATATCCATTAGTGTTTTAACTTTTAAAGTGTGAGATTTTGAATGAAATAGCATGTAAATACATCAATATTTTGAAGAAAATTCCTTCTTTTTTAATAAAAATGCAAGAATATGCAAAGCCCAAATCTCTGCTCTTCAGAGGTGGCTTATCTTTTGATATAATAAATGTAACAATAACACATTCTTACTTAGTATTTTATTGCATTTCATGGAGACCACTAAGGATCACATATCAAAATAAAAGCAGTAAAAATAAACATTTGAGTATTAAACAAAGATATAGATCTGTATAAACATGTCCCTGTGTACTATAATTCACTGACAATAATCGTAAAAAATACCCAAAAAAACCCCTTGCATTTTGATTTCATTTTTCAGGGCAGGGGAAAACAAAACAGTGAATCAGAACTCCTGCAATTTTTCCTCTCTTTTCAGTCAGCATAAACCATGTTCTGAATTACTTTGCCTCAGGAGCCAATGGTTTCTCATGATTAAATTCACAGCCACTTTCCTGGCTTGTTAGTTTTGCAGCCTTTCTTCCACTAACCTTATTCATGACAAGCTAACATAGTTTTGAAAAATACCTGTGATTTCTTTTAGAGAAAGAAACTTGTGTTTGATGTTAGTTGAAATGCATGCTAGTTAATAGTAACTAAATATACGTTATGTATTACACAAAACCTGAATTTTAATACTGTCTTCCTCCAGGAACAAAGATTTTTCAGAACAGTATAGACAGCACACAATAAATATGCTTTAAGACAGAATTTAGAAAAAAAACAAACAACAGTGTAGATAAAATCTGTCATTCCTTCATTGTACCCACGAAAGCAATTCTGTACTTGTTATAACCATCATGTTAATCCACAGACGATTCTTACTTGAGGCAATGCACATATGAACACTGCAAGTGCACACACACACTATATATATATGCGCATATGCACATACAGTGAAAACAAAACTTGATATGCACTCACCTCTGAACACAAAAAGACTGTGCTACTGTTTAAAAAGGTAAGAAAAAACAAGTATGTTTCAAAATAATCTTAAAAAAAAGATACTTTCTGAAAATCTTTGCAGGTAAGTTGTATTTTTTTCTTAAAGTCTTGAAAGTCTTCATCTTTCTTAGATATGATCTTCTATAAAAAACCCTGTATTTCTTCTTAGAAGGCTGGAGGGAGGGTAAGCAATCAAGCTAATGAGACTGGAGAGCAAAAAAGAAAGAAGACAAGTGAACTGATGCCCAAGTGTGAGAAAGCAGAAGTGGCATAGCTTTAGAAGACCTCCATAAGAAAATTTATTCTTTCAACTTCAATTTGCCTTAATGGGAGCTGATGAAAAAAAACAGCCTTTAGTTATTGTGAAGATAATCTAGCTGTTTGAACTTTGTGGTTTCTGCATTTGTGTGTGCTATTTTTAATATTTTTTTTTATTTCCTTAAAGGAAAAGCATAACAAATATCTGTTCTCCATAAATTATCCTGATTAGAAAAATTACAGTATTTTACAGCAACACAATACAGGTTGCCACTTCTTAGCATTTGTTCCTACAGGCGCAGTGCATTCCATTAACAGACCTGAAGCAATATCTTTTCTACCAATTTTAATTTAAATACTGCATCTTTTATTTGGGGGAAAAAAGGGCCCTTATATTCGTAAGTTACTTCTGCTGTAAGGGCAGACTGATGGAGAAACGTTGCTTTGGATGAATTAATAACTGTCCAGAAAAAGGGCAAGTATACTGCCCAACACTTAAATGTGCTGAAATAACATCAGTCTTACACTGGCATAAGCTCTATGAAAGTCATATATCACGTCCCATTTGAAGGATTCATCATCAGAAAACACTGTAGTTATATGAGATATTTTAACATAGAGAGTGTGATTAATATAACATTAATCTGAATTCACACAGATAGGGAAATGTTCTACTGAGATTAAATGTTCTTGGGCCTGTTGACTTCAGGCACTTCATCATGTGGATATTTTGCAAATTTTTTCACAGAAAGTGCTATGTGGATTTAAGTGAGAGTCACATATTTCAAAGCAAGCCTCCTATTCTCTTCACAAATTCACCTTACATAATGTCAGAAATCCCTTTACCTTTGGTTACACAATATATACTGCACAATGAACTGAACATGAAAACTGTGATAGTATTGTCCTATATACGCCTTATTTTAATCTAAAAACATCAGAGGCACCTAAAAAGTAATACAAGCCTCACAATCTTAGACGAGAATAAATATACAAAGCCTAGTTATCTAGAATGATATCAAATATGATCATAATGAATGTACGAACAAATATACAGTAAGTATCCATACACAGCAATGAAAAAAATAATTTGAAAGAATTATTTCTACTGAAAAATTATCTTCTGCACATCCACATTAGTCATCTAACTCAACGCTGTATACCTTTCCAGAAGATATACTTGAACTTACTAGCTAAAACAGATCCCTTCAATTTGCTTTCTCTATGAATGCCAACACTTTTCAATTTTATGGATACTTTTTATAAAGAAATTCCTTGCCTTACAGTACACGGGCACCAGGTTTGTTATATTTAGTTGCTGTTGTTACAGCTGTGGATACTTCTAACATGTGATGATAGGCAGCTTCCTTCTCGGACAGTGCCTTCTTGAAAAGATACATTTCAAACAACTCTTTTGAGTATGAAAGAAGGAAGGATAGATCCATCATATTTCAGACAACTCCTTGACTCAAATTCAGATCTGCTTGGACTGAAAAATTATTAGGATGCAGAACAGGCCATTGGCATAATTAAAAGAAAAAAATTTACACAGACATCCTCAAACAGCAACCAGGTTGAAGGAAGGAAATACTGATGTTTCAACAGAGCACTAAGTGAAACCCAAAAGTTAAGTGATGGACTGCGGGTCTTTTCTGGACTCTACGTAAAAGAAAGAACACATTTTCTACAGCTTATTTAATGATGTTCAGCTAGAAAAGCTTAGCTAATAATGATCAACTGAGGTGTTAATAAGGAAGGATGAAGTAATTCCACCAAAATGAGTCTGGATATGATGTTTGATCTTGAAAGCTTGGTGCTGTTAAAGCTACCAACTGGAATATTGAGACTGAAGGTATTCTCTAAGATTGTGAGATGTGGAGGGTTTCAACTGGTTGGATGTCAGGTGCCCATCAAGCCACTCTCTCACTGCCCCTCCTCAGCAGGACAGAGGAAGAGATTAAAATTAAAAAGCTCATAAGTCAAGATAAGGACAGGGAGATTGCTCACCAACTACCACCACAGGAAAGACAGACTTGATTTGGGGAAGATTCATTTACTGCTAATTAAAAATAGAAGATAGTGAGAAATAAAAACAGAACGAAAACCGCCTTCCCCCCATCCTCCCCTTCTCGGGCTCAGCTTCACTCCTGACTCTTCTAACTCCTCCCCAGAAGTGGCGCAGGGGGATGGGGAATAGGGATTGTGGTCGATCCATAATGCTTTGTCTCTGCTGCTCCTTCCTCCTCATGCTATTCCCCTGCTCCAGCATAGGGTCCCTCCCACGGGAAACAGTCCTTCATGAACTTCTCCACTGTGGGTCCTTCTCATGGGCTGCAGGTCTTCAGCAACTGCTCCAGTGTGGGTCATCTCCATGGGGCACAGTCCTTCAGGAGCAGACTTCTGCATGGGTAACCCACAGGATGCAGTTCATGCCAGAAACCCTGCTCTTGCATGGACTCTCCTTGAGCTGCAGCTTCCTTCAGGACATATCCACCGGCTTTGCTGCAGGGTCTTCCATATGCTGCAGTGTGGCTATCTGCTCCAAAATGGTTATCCACGGGCTGTAGGGGAACAATCTGCTTCACCATGGTCTTCTCCACAGATGGCAAGGGAATGCCTGCGCCAGCACTTGGAACACTTCCTCTCCCTCCTTCTTCTCTGACCTTTGATGTCTGCAGGGTTGTTCATCTCATATTTTCCTCACCCCTCTCTCTCTCACAGCTGCATTTTTTACCCTTTCTTAAATATCTTATCACAGAGGGGCCACCAACTTCTTTGATGGGCTCAGCAAAAGGTCTGTTTTAGAACTGCTGGAAATCAACTGTGTCCAGCATGGGGCAGCCCCTGACCTCTTCTCACAGAGGCCACCCCTGCAGCTCCCTACTACCAAATCCTTACCACATAAACCCAATACAGACTACAGTAACAAGAGAGGTTTCGCTTCAGAACAATGAAAGATTCCAGATGCCTTGCAAGCAGAGAGTCCATGAAGCCCAATACACCCATGACTGATGTCTACCTGAAAAGTGAAATGATAGATCATTTCCTCACTTCATCCTGAGGAAGACTTAAATGCAGTTCTTCCTTAGGACTCCTTAGTGCCCTTGTTTGGAAGGGTAAGAGCAGAGAAAAATGGTAGATATCAGAAAGCTTTCCCACTTAGCAATTTTAACTGTATTATTAGTGTTGCTTTTCTACACTAATTAAGATAATTTAGACCTTTAGACTCTTAAAGCACTAAGTGGACTAACAAAAAATTCTTAGCTCAAGATATATGGTGTGTTTTTTTTCTCTTATAATAATACTTTGAAAGTAGTAAAGATCCTGCAGTTCATTACCCATGTGAACTTGATACTAAAACTGGTGCTGATTTGGTACAGCAGATCTTGATCAACAACTTTTTCAGTAAGAGTTTGGGATTATAATATCTGGTACAGTCAAGCCTGCCAGTACCAGAAAAGAAAAAAAAGCCAAACTGGTACGATACTGAAAGACAAATTGGTTTCTATAGAATACATTAATACTAGAAGAGTATGTACCAGTGGGAATGTTCTCAAACACATTCATGATGAAGCTGCAATAACCTCTCCCATGTATTTGAGTTTTTAACTTTTATTAGCGAAAAGTTTTCCTGTAACTTTTACTTTTGTTGCCATTATTTCATCTCACTTTTTTTTTTTTTTGTCCTATTTGACATGGACATGAAGAAAAAATTGTTCCTACTCTCCACTCAGCTGCTTTTAGATACCTTAAGACTTTTGCTTCAGTCCTTATTAAATTTATCTATGTATGTTTGTCATTAAGTACACCCAGTTCTTCCTGTTTTTCTTTAAGTCTTACTCTCTTTTGGCCTATCTCCAGTTGACAACAGAGTCCTGGACACATCAGTGTCCTTAATAAAGTTGGAACTGCAACAGTGCCTTTGTTAGATGTAGAACATTAAGATAATGTTTGACATATCAACGGTCTCACCTTGAGAGAAGAATAATGAGCGTGTGTATATGTGTGTGCAAACAATGTATGGGGTTTTATGCATACAGTGAGCATACTTATGTTTGAGATACCCTCCATGGAGAAGACACAGAGAACCTAAAATCAGGTGCTTCAGAATCTCTCAGAAAATATCGCGCTTGATGCCAGTAAAAATTCTCATATAATTTTCTAAATAAGAAAGCACTGCCTACTCTAATGTCTGGATAAACATATTTAAAGTGCAACAGCTATAACACTCAAATAATGAAGTATTATTTACAGAATGCATAAAAAAATCAGTTTAGACTAGCTATGTATTCCTCTCAACACAAGTTCAGTTTCCAGCAATTGATTGATTCATGTTTCCTCATATATATACTCCTGGAGAATGGAAAACAACAGTAGCTATGTGCATCATTCTGAGCTTTGTTGTTATAAGCAACTGTTTGAAGAATAACTATAATTTTGCAATCTCAAATAGTAAACTCTCAGTATAGAATTTCATCACATGCTCCAGGTTCTTTAAAGATAAATAACAGTCTATGAATCTTGAATCTAATAAAATCTAGGAATTTTTATTATCTATTACTCACTCTGTTACAACAGCTTTTCAAAAAAAGTTATCCTGAATTTCAACAGATAGGTTGGAAAACCTCAATTTTATTTTATATTTTAGCCAGGATACCAGCTTTTAACTTCCCTTCAATATCTTTTGAATCCTTGGCGTGACAAATAGCTATAAACCTCACAAAGAATCAACATCCTTGTATGTAGTCCATATATAACATATAAATACAAGGTCTTCTGAGTGTGATTAACATGATTTATATACCCACATAAAATGCCTTTATTTCAATGTGTTCCCTCCTTCCTTGTTTCAGTTGGCAATGTATATTTTCTGCTCAGTTCTAATGTAAACCAGGCTGCTAGGTCCTAATAAAAAAGGTTTTGACTAACAATGTAAATATTCTGTTTCAATCTCAAACTATTTAATATTTAGCAGGGTTCATGCTGGCTTAGATTTAATGCAAATGGTGTCGTCTGAAGCAATGGTTAACTTTAAAGCTGGAAGATAAAATGTGTATAAAAGAGCTATTACTTCACAATAGAACTAGGGGGAAAAAATGATTAAAATTGTTGACCTTAACTTAGTGCCATTTAAGATACGTTAGATGAGGAATGTGTCCTACGGAAAGTTATTTTCCACACACAGTAAGAACACACCGTAAACTCATTTACAAATGCTAATCTATATTTAAATAATAGTCATGTATTAAGTTAATCACACATAATCAGGGAGTGGTTGTTCTTCTTGGCCATAGCATCTATCTAAAGGTTGCAAGTTTTGACTCAGCAGTGTGTTCCAGATCCTCTGCACTTTACTTGGTTGTAGGTCAAATTCCCCTCCCCAATTGTTAACAGTAAAATTTCTTAGATCTACAGTTGTTAGAAATTTAGAATGGACAGACATTAGATTCAACACTGTCTTTCAGCCTTCCACTGCCATGATGTCCATTATTAACGTATGCATTCTGTTTCTTCATCAGTTGCTTCCCACCCTCCTCCTAGTTGTACTGGCCCATTTGTTATTTCATAATGTCTTGCCTTAATTACCAATTACAGTTTAAGAATTTAAGTAAATCACTTCTTATCTAATGCTGTGTATTTTCTAATCCATTCAGCATTTCATTCTCTTACCTCAGACTGTTAACAGGACTATTCTTTAGCTCAGGAAATGTGTGTAGACTGCTGCATTCTGGGTTGGTGTGCAAGACAGCGTTGATGTGTGCTTGCTTGCTTATACTATTCCATACTCAGGCAGTTTTGGTCACTGTTGGAGACCACTTCCTAGGCTAGACAGACCTCTCCTCTGACTAACCACAGCTGCTCTTACTTTCTCGTAGATGTTTCAGAACTGATATCCTGCTGATAGAAAACGCTGTAGCTACATGAACTTAATTGACTTCTGAAAACGCCTGGAAACAGGGGATCTGTCTTTTCCTGTAGCACCAAGTGCCAACTAAGGTGTTAATGCCTCACTTCTGAAAAGCTAAAGATAACGCTAATAATCTCTGGGGACTGAACGAGTGTCCAAGGCCAGCTAGGAAGAATTGTTGTTACTTAACCATTGAAAAAATGGTTCTTTCCACTAATTTTCACAGAAGATCTGTACTGTGCTGTATCCACTTAAGTCTGTAAAGAATTTCGTAGTCAATATCCTTCATAAATTAATTTTTGAATGTAGAACAGAAAGCAGGTAGCTAAAGTTTAAATCAGAACATTTAAACTTCTTATATTAGGTAAAAGAAAGAATGGAATGCGAAAACAGAGTGTAAATTGCTGTATACTAAACCTGCACAAATCCACACATGCAGGCCATCAGGTTTTGCTTTTAAAATTAAATGTGCTGTGCTTTTGAAACAAACTTAGAAAAGCATTCAGCCCCTATATGACATGAGTAACAGACAACCTGTGTACTCACACACCTGCCTGTGTCATTGTCTTCATCACTGTCATGGTCTGGTAATAAACTTTGTACATAAAACTGGGCACCTGCTTGTATACCACTACTAAAGTTATTAATAGCAAAAAATTGGTATTTATGCATATTTGGGAAGACTGTAAAATTTCACAGTCCTGCACAATGTGTGTGCAATTCTCAGTGCATTCTCAACATGAGTCTAAAAAGATTTCAGCTTAGCTGAAGAATATTTTTTTTTTCAAGATGCTTTTCTATAGTAAAGTGTAGCATCAGGTACATATCTGTACAAATAATGGTGCTCAGAAAGAAGTATCGGGGCCTGTCATTTGCTATATGTAGGAGTTCTATTTTGAAATATTCAGATGTGAGCAGTGTTGGTCTAATTTTGTCTTCAATAAACTGGTAAAATTATAAATGGTAAAATAGTAAAAAGGTTTTTTAAAAAAATCCTGAATTTAGTTTGTAATAAAAATTTCAGATCCACTAATTCCTTCAGTGCTCCAGACAGCAGTAAACAATCTTCATAAAACTTTTTTTCTTGGATTGCAACCTGAATCATCACAAGCCTCACTTATGTGCACTTTCAGATCTTTCTATAAAGAATTTTACATGTGTTTCAATGGAAAGTCAGACTATTTCCTTTATGTATTTCCCTTCAAATATGCTTCACAATAAATGGCATTAAGTGTAATATCAGTTACTTCAGGATTATTGTGCTGAAACCACTAAAATACTAGGTTACTGGATGACTAAATGCACTACCCCATAATACCTTTCACATCAAAATCATTCCTGCCAGGTATTTGGTGGGAAGTCACGGAACCAAGAGCAACAAACAAAATCTTTAAGACTTCAGATATGAAATCTATTACATTTTGCATTTAAAAATTTTAAAAAATATGGTCATAAGAAAGCATTTTACTGGTAGCATGGAAGCCATATGATACATCAGCTGCATCTTTTGAGAAAGTCAAGTCTTCAAGGCTTAATTCTGTCCTCATGAACTCAAAAAATTATCATAGGGATTTCTGCCTGACTACTGACTTAATGATTTAAGTTTTCTCAATGTTTTCTGTAATACAGTGTGTTTTAGTGTACTGGGTTGAAGTGGTGAGATTTCGGTAGCAGGAGGGCTGCAGGAGTGATCTCTTTGGCAGTGGCCAGGTGTGCCAGGCTGTAAGAGTTGGTCTAAAGAGAACGATATTGTCTCAACATTGCTAACAGAGACCTGGAGATGGAACGTGCTCCTCACGGACACCGAGATGCCGAGACCCTGAAGAAGAACTGCATGGTATGAGGAGTACTCCCTGATACCTGGCACTGGAAGGAACAACTACAATAAGGCCGCATAACAACTGTTGTCGTTATGACAAACCATAACATGCATGATCATCTTGCTCGAGAAGGCAGAGACTGACAAGCCATGGGCCAGAGGAGGAGCAACGTGTATTGCTCGGCATAAAAGAGGACTCTTTAGCAACCGAATTTTAGGAGATCTCCCCCACCAAGGATCACAACGATCGGAAGGACCAGCGGGACGCTGCCTGGACCTGGGACCATAGGGATGCCTTGGACCCGTGGTGGTAGCTATAATCCTCGTTCCTTTTTCTTTTTACTTTATCTTTTCTTCACTTTCTGTCTCTCTACCTATCGCATGCCGCTTTATAGGCAAACAATAAAATTGTGCTGTTTAATTAAAGCATAACCCCTTGGCATGGTTGCCTTGATTTTTGCACTTTGAGATCATAGTAAACGAACCATCACGAGTCCACTGAGTGGACTGTAACAGAGGCACAGCGTGGTCCATCCAGCTCTGCAGTGGACCCACCACAGGCCCATCAGCCAAGCTGGTGGTGCCTCTGTGGAAACACATTTATAAAAGGGGGGAAAATGGTATGGAGAGAGGAGGAGAGAACAAAAAATAGTGAGAAACAACAGTGAGAACATTTAGATCAGAAAAGGAGGATGAGGAGCTGCTCCATGGCACACCAAGTATCTCTTGCAACTCATGAAAGAGCCCATGCTGGAGCAAATTTTCCTGACAGGAACTGCAGCCCATGGAGATCCCACAGTGGAGTGGATTTTTCCTGAAGGACATGCCAGAGCAGGGGAAAACATGTGAGAGGGAAGGAGTGGCAGAGAGCAACTGCTATGTACTGACCATACCCTCCAACTTCCCCTGCAGCACTCGGGTAGGGGCAGGGGAACCAGGAGTGAGGGAGTGAAGCTGAGCCTAGGAAAGGACAAAGGAAAACTATTTTTTAAAGTTTTGTCTTTGTTTCTCACTACCAAAATATATTTGAATTGGTAATAAACTGAATTAATTTTCCCCATGTTGAGTCTGTTTTGCCCAGAACAGTAATTGTTAAGCAATCTCCCTGTCTTAATCTCAACTCAGGAGCTTTCTCATCCTATTTTCTCTCTGTGTCCTGTTGAGAAGGGGGAGTGAGAGAGCAGCTGGGTGCAAGTTTGGCCTTAGGATTAACCCACAATACCATCTACTTTTCATTCTGGACCAGCTGATTTGAGATTATCATACAAAGTTTGCAAACATCAAGATATGCTTACTAGAAACAGAAGACAATGTCTCAATGATATTTTTAGTTACAGCCTATGGAAAACACTTGGTCTTTTTATACGAAGTGTCTGAGAAATACCTGAAGGCAAGGAATACAATCCTTTTAAAATCCAAGAAATCTAAGGTCCCACCGAAGTCAATGCAAGGAGCTGAAATTCAATAATCTGAATTGAAGCTATGATGTCTCAGGTTGCTTAGCACTTCCCAGATGTACCACAGAAAATACAATTAGAAAGGCCAAAATATACTATGACACAAAATGTTCATTAGAAATGAAGACTCAAATAGGCAAGTATTCTCAGGACTGATCTCTCAATGTAGTGAACAGCAAATGGCAAATTCTATTTGACATTATTTGTTCAAGTTTTCAATATAAGATTTTGATTTTAGTGTAAAACAACATGGCATGATCAGACTCAGGCTCCGCAAAGGCTTTAACTTGCGGCTAATTCAAGTGTTTAAAACAGTTTACCCTATTAACACATTGCTTTACATCTAACCTGTTACATCAGTCTCAGTTTATTTACCTACTGACTGAACTGATTAAATGAACAGTAGGTTTAAAGTGCTGCAACTAAACGAACTTTTAACTTCTAGTGTGTCAGCCACTCAACTCTTTAAAGAAAAACTAGACTTTGCCAAAGTCCATATGCAGGAAGTGACACATCCTGTTTCTTGTTGTATTTTAGTCCCTGTGGATCTCTCTACTGCCATTTTTGAACTCAGGCACTGATGAGATTTACTGGAATTTAGCATTTCTAGTATGGTTCTTCTCTGGAATAGGTTATGATACTATACTTCACAAGAGAGTAACAGGAATGTCTGAAATCACAAAACAACAGCGGAATGCAATAACTTAAAATACAGTCATTTCCAAATAGCCAACTGTATCTCTGTGATACACAGTAATTTGTGAAAAAAGTTAATTTCTATAATTTTAATGTTAATAGTTTTAATAATTTTAATTTGAAATTACTACTACTTAACTGCTTGTGGGTCTGTATCTAATCACAGAACACAAGAATCATAAAATGGTTGAGGTTGGAAGGGACCTCTGGAGATCAGCTAGTCCAACCCTTAAATCCAAACAAAACTTTGGATAAACAGTATTTTTTTAATTGAGATACCTATTTAATTGGGCTTAGCCTTGTCTGGAAAGAAGGAGTCACCTTGCTAGTATGTAAGACCTAAAAACGTGCTTTATTTTACCATTCTGACCTCACTGCTTTTAAACAGTTTAACTTCCCCCGCAACAGCAAAGAACTTTTTTTGTTTTATGGGGATGCAAAAGAAAAGAGAAAAAGATGCCAATATCATCAGGTGATTAAAGGAGGTTTAAAACAAAATCCTTATTGTCTCCATTATTCCTCAAAAGGAAGAAAGGATAAGTAGCACATAAAGAATGTAACACCAATACCATGAAACTACTTGGATTAAGAGTTAAGTCGATCTAAGTTTTATCACATTTTAGTAATGAAGTAATTTCACTTTTAAAATGTTATTCTGTTTGTTCTGGAACTATCCAGAAAATCTGAGGAAGTTTGCTCAACAGTTTCATCTGAAAAACATGTCAGAGGCTAAACTGATAAAACAGAATTTACCAGTTTTCCACAGCTGTGCTATTAATTCTCTTCACTTTGATAAATGCCTACAAAACAAAAAAAATCTGCTCCAGGTCAAATGAAACCTTTGACCTGTAGTGAAATCACTCAGTTTCTCATTTTAGCTCAGAGAAAAAAGAAATCTTTCAGTTTTCCATTTTAGTTGGGGAAAAAAAAAATTATCATGAGTTGATCCAAATAAATTCCCACTACCCCTTGCCCAAAATTTTTTATTTTCATGGCCCAATGAAAGATAGATTATTCACTCAGACACACCTGAGAACAATTCTGATATTGCTAGAATCACTGGTATTTCACAGTTACATCTTCTCACCCTTAAAATTAATGCTGGCTAATTCCAGTGCACATGCATTATTTGCAGTGAAAATTGTAATTATCCTTTTTCAGATTAAAAATCTAGCTGCTGCAGGGAAGAAGAGACTGTGAGAAGATCAAAGTGTGGAACAAATATTCGAGCTAGAAAATTTAAGTGGGTCTACAGCTGACTGTTAGTTTGGCTACTTACCATAAACCACAGGTGTCTCCATGGTGCAGTATTATTTGCTGTTTTCTAAGAAAACATGAGTTTCTGCTCGGTAAGGGCAGGCCCCCAGGACATCGCAGAGTTTCTGCTACAGTTCAAAGCAGGGTATGAAAGCACTGACTATCCATCAAGACATGAACTGCTGTTACATTCACACTCTCTTGGGTGGCACAAATATTTATGCAGCTTTCAGCCCATTTAATTTAAATTTGTTCCCACAGAATTATATTTTCCAGGAAATCTGTCTAGGCATAGGATCACCTTGGTTTTACTTAGAGTTCTTGTCATGTCTGTCCATGCAATTAAAACTCCCTCTCAAATCACTGTTTTTGAGTTATCACCCCATTTAGATACACTGACTCTCTATATTGCTTTTGTCTATTATATAAATGATTTTAGTCAGATTTTTTTTTTCTTATTGATGCATGACATCAGGTTGGTGCAAAATCATTCAAAAATTAATGGATCACTGCAAGCAGAGGTGCTTTAGTTAACTTGAGGACTGGAAGCATTCTGAACTACAGAGATTGGGAATTCAGTTATTAATACCTAACCTAGATCATTTAAAGTTAGCTCAGAACATTTACATTGCCCTGCTGGTAACAGTATAGCTAGGGCGATTGTTTAATAAATACCACTTCGAACCACTGAGGTTAAACAAAAAACCATCCAAGTGGTCACGTGCTGTTGACTGGTTTCCAGTTACTTCATTTTATGCAGAAAGCTAAAATACATAAATATTTATTAATAGTACTTTTCCCATACAAGCACTAATTATATTTCCCACTGGGACAATATGCAGCCATGACTAGATGGAGAAATGACCTTTGTGATCCTGATTCTAGCAATGTATACACATTTTGTGTTTTGCTTTAAAGATCATAGTTTAGAAAGCTGATGTTTTATATTCTGCCACATATAAACATTTCAGTAATGTATACAATCAACACTTCCATAATTTAAACCATTATTTACAAATTATATTGACTGTAGCTTCCTTCTAGCCATTTTACGCACAGGATGATGTATCTTAGTTTAATGTGTAAATTGAGAAAAATGACAAACAATTATTTTTGTGAAATGTCTCACCTGACTGGGAGATCTAGGAGTTATTACACAGGACATCTGACTTTTCTGTACAGTTTTCTATCACAGATCTAATACCAATGGCACAATGAGACTTTCTATATTTAAGCTTACTTATAGGTAATGTGTCCAGCGCAGAATGTTAAAGAAATTTTCAACTGAAATTACAAACTAAGGTACTTCCCGTGAATGGGACAGGGGTCTGGTACCTTTGATCTATCTTTTGTCAGCATATTTGAATATTTTTTAAAACAGAATACTTTAAAGTAAAAGTGGGAACTGCAGGAACTTAACTGCAGTTAATGTTAGATGCCTCATTTAGTTTTAGAGATGATATTCCTAGTCCCCCTCCACTGTTGGTGGAGAAGGACAGGGTTCCTAAATTCACCAAGAGTATAAATTAGTGCTATAAATTGCCCTTTGGGGCAACTTGTCTCTCTCCTCTGGTTACATAGGGAGCCATCGAGACTGACTTGTGAACTTAACAGACCAGAACAGAACTAATTATTTGATGAAGTTTCCACATTTCCTATTTGGGACTTCATTTGATAAACTGTATGGTGAGCCAGCAAATCAAAACTTTTTAAACTGCTTAAAAATGTTTTCCCTAGTGATGTACATCTTTGCCAAACAATTAATGTGGTTTGAAGTTTTTCTGTGCTCAACTAGATATATGCAAATCTACCTAACTCTGGAGAAGTTCAAAATACTAGCACAGGCGGAAGAGAAAATGATAACAAAAGGAGTCTCTAGGAGTCTCTCCTAAATTCTCTTGTGAATAGTCTGGGAGGCAGTACACGCTAGTAGCCATTCTCAACTTATAGTTTGGGTGGGAAAATTATCTCGTGGAGGACGAGAGATTTGATTAAAGTAACATATTTTTATTAGTTATACTATAATGTTACCTCTTTAAGTAGTTGCTACTAATTCAATAGCATAGTGTTTCAACAGTATGCCCATAGCAGTGGCCTCAAAAGTAGAGAACAGGTCCCGGAAATTCTTAAATTTATTAATACAGATGTGTCCTTAAAGTACCCACGTGAGCAATACTTCTGACAGTATAGCTCAAAAACTACCTCGCAAACATCTGTTTTCATTTCTACTAATCTGTGTCTTTAAAAATCATTCCATCCAAGTGCTGTCTTATGGTTGAATACAGAAGATTGTGTGTTGAGTTTTGGGCCAAGCAGCATTTTATTACCCTCACTTCAGCCTACTGGAATGAGAAGTTAATGATGAAAATTATCAGGCTTTCATTTCAGTACAGTTAAAACTCTAGACTCTGCTCAATACAATATCATTTTACAGTAAAATGAGGAAGTGTGTAATGTTTTAAGAGCATTTTAAAATGTCTAAAGTAATAGTTGTAAGTCCTAATACACTGCACAAGGCAACTTTTCCTAGACTAACACACAGACATAAATTAGTACCATATTGTATACATGCTGTATTAAGATAATATCCTACCAAGTAGGAAAATGTCATCCTAAAATAGAAAGCCACATTTCCTCAGGATATTGATCTAGCTTAGTTGGATTCTATAAAAGATAGAAAAGTGGATAATGTAACTTCAGACACGAGAAGTTATTAAGCAAATTGACTGTGGAGCAGTACCTAATCCTCAGTCCCCACAGCACAAGTATCTCTTAGGTCAGATTTTTATAGCCTTTCTTTTTTTATATAGCCATTTATACCCAATGCATCTCACTTGTTGGAGAAGGAAATCTGAAGTGATTAACTTGCCATGGTGCCTGTGTCATGCATTTCTGCACAATTATTTGCTTGCGTCCCAAAGTCGTAACACAAAGTGCTTGAACTCCACAGTTCCTTTTGAACATTTTTGTAAGGACTTTATTTCTAGTTATAGTGATCTAGCAGTAATTTCTACATGGTGTTTTAATATATAAAAGGCTTAATCAATGAGTTACACATGTGAGACAAGGTATGACTGATACATTTCAAGATTGCATTAATGGTTAGACATCTATACACTTTAGCCTGGATCCTGCTATACAAGAAACAGCAACAGTAGCTTCTGTGGAACTATGCTCATTAACTAAAAAACAGCTATCTGCAATTTGCGGTGTCTACAACAATCAAGAAGACAGTACCAATGCAGAGTAGCTACTGAACTAGTATGCACTTAAGAACAAAAATCTCAACTCCACTTTGAGAACACACACTGTCATTCTTATGGCCACCAGGAAGATGTTTAAGGTTTAAGACAAGACAAACAAAGTACATCTCTGTCTCATAACTGATGTTTATAGTGTGCAAAATATCATGGACTGGTGCATCTTTAAAGAAGTACAGAAAGCATTACCTCAGCTGAGGAGCTGATAAGTAAAATGGATGAGGGCATGATCAAATACAATTTTACACAATTAACTGTGCCACAAAACCCAAGCTCTTGGTCAGCAAAAAGCAGGTTTTAGAGAATGCAGTACTGACCTCATTTCTGCAATAGAAGTGAGACAACATAAGCAGGGAAAGACATTTTTTTACCATTACCTCTCTTGTATGGGACCACTCAAGAAAAGCCAGAATATGCCTTAAAAAGTAGTTAACACCAATTCTTCTTTTCTGTATCCTCCCATGATTCTATTTGAACTGATTTATTACTTCCCCTTCTTCACCCTTATTTAGCTATTTTAATACTGGCTCAAATCACTTTCCAGGGCTCACTGCTTTTTATATACTTCAGTACAAAAATGTAGTGTGCGGTATAATCACAAAAATTAGAAGAGTAATAACAATATGTTTGTTCCTTCATTTATTTTGATACTAACCTGAATCAAAGAGAGGATTAAAAATTCTTAATGCATTAAACCCAAGGACATACATATTCTAATAAATGTAACATAACTGTTTTAACGAATTAGCAGAAGATTATAATGTGAAGGCAGAAATAACTCATCCTTGGAAAAGAGACATTTAAAAGGATTTTCCTACAAGCACTGGAGGAAATTTTCTTTCAAGTATTTTTTCATGTATTTCAAGCATAATTTCGTTTCATTGGAACAGGCTGCCCAGGGAGGTGGCAGAATCACCATCCCTGGAGGTGTTTAAAAAACATGTAGATGTGGTGCTTAGGGACATGGTTTAGTGATGGACTTGACAGTCCTGGGTTAATGGTTGGCCTTGATCTTAAAGATCTTTTCCAACCTAAATTATTCTATGATTCTATATAATATAATCTCAAAATATTTTCCCTTTTTTCTGATCCGTTTCAAATATAATAACCATTTACAGTGTAAGCAGGTGGATGAGAAGCAAATATAGTAGTTTGTGCTTTGGCAAATACCCACATTTCTTTACAAGATACAGGTGACTTTGCCTCCAGACCACTTACCTGACTTGCCAGCATAAATAGACAGAGTAAAACAGCACCAAGACCTATTACAAAAACACTCTTTTTACTTAAATAAATAAAGAACACTTAATAGTGCAACTGAGATTACACAAAAAACATTTTGATCTCCTGGGTTTTCCCAGACAAACTATTTTTCAGAAACAATTCAAAATCAAATAACAATGGCAGAAGGCAGGATGTGGAGTGCGCTGCCACAGAACCAGACCTGCTGGCCCAGACAAGACCCTCATTTATTGCTACATCTCTCTGTGATAAAGGTTTTAATGTGAGGCTAGGATGAATGAAGGTCATTAAATCCAAAAACATCTCCATCAGTTCAGAGGTACTCAGGCTACAGGTTGGTTGAGGTTATGAAAATATGTGATGCAGTATCACTATACCCTTGCCTGCTTGTTACACTCTTCCCTTGGCATTTGCTGTTGATAACTGTGATTGAACAGACTACTGGGCTGGACAGACTTTCCTCTGGTAGAGTATAGATATTATTATATTCTCAGACCTTTCCTCAGTAAGGTAGTGATGGTTTATGATTCTATGTCAAGAACTGGAAGTATAAACCTTTCTTTCGGTGCCTTATGATAATAATAATAGCTACATACTCAAAAGGTAATGTATTATCACATCTCACACCCTTTTCCCTGAAGATCCAAATAAAAATACCTGGCAAGAGTCGTTCTAAACCTTAATCTATGATCTCCCTCTCAGGACAAATTCCTCTTCTCAGACCTGCAGTATGAATCTATGCAGTTTACTGCTTTATTACACACATTGTGCTTCCATTTCTCTCAGGATTGCAGGTAAAAGTTCTTCCTCAGAGCCACTGTAGAATACCTGATACAGATCCACAGAACACCTAACAGAGATCCAGATCAAAGATGTGTAATAGAATAGCTAATATATGTTAATATAAGGAATACAGATTAAAATAAAATACAATATTTGCCTTAGATATTTTAAGATACAAAAAAATCCTATAAAAATGACCCACACTTCTCTGGCAAAATCACACTTCATTTTCTTCCTAGCTGTCCAGATGAGAATTAGGCCACATGCAATCACACATCCGCACTCTTAACCAGATATAATCCCCTTATGATCTCCACTTTTTTCTCTTCTCCCCCCTAAAAAAACAGAACTCAGTGGGATCATGTGATGTTTTTAGACCAGTTGTTAACAACACAATTGTTTCTAGAGCTTGTAGCAATTTGAATTTCCCTGTGAAGAGTTGGCACAAAACCTAACAAGGAATAAAGAAATAAGTTAACTAATTAATTATTAAAGAGAGCCTATTGGAAGCCCTCACAGAGCTTACAATGACAAAGAACTCTCTATGGTCAACTGTAAGAACCTTGGAAGTTTGAGGGGCTCAATGAACATACCATGTACTTGCAGTTGGAGCTACCTTGTGGGGTGCTTTTACCTTTGCTTTTAGTGGGATGCTGAATGCTTTCCCAAGCAGAGGTAGGGCAGCTCAAGTCACTAGGCATTCATGCTTCTGTTCACATAGTCAGGACAATAAAGCACACCAATCAGAAAATGTTTGCCTAACTGCCATTGTCATACTGCTGGGATTTCGAGTTAAGTTTATTTGTATACAAAAGAAAAGAAGAAAGATTTATGGTCTTTTGGGCGGTATTCACGCTATTTTCTTTGTACTTTCAATATTTTACATAAAACATACTTCTCGTGCAATGGTTAAGAACTTTTTGCTGTGACATTCAAATTTTCTTGATGGTCCCAGACTGCCCAAAGCACATGTACAATTAACTGAAATGTGTACATAAATCTGAGATACTAATTACACATTTTTACCAACATAGCTTATGAATAAAATTCAGTTTTAGTCTCTGCCCTGTTACTCATTCATTTGGTATTCATTGTTTTAACACTGACCATAATGATATCCATTAGGTTTTACAATGGATGTCATTTATCGTTCCGTAAGAATTCCATCATAATTCTGCATAGACAGTAATATACTCATTATGATGGATCTTTTCATTAATAATGTGGAATTGTATCAACATTATCTAATATAATATCTGCTGTATTCAAGCATTAATTAACATCCGCTTATTTTAAACTGGTAGTCATTACCCACCTAGAGCAAAATAAATCCTGTTTTGTAATAGAACCTTAAATTCACCATATTCTTCAGGCAATGTGAACACATTCCAGTAAATAACCAGCATTTTCTGTGCTTTATGAAATGCTGCAGTATGTAAGAAAACTGGGTCTTCCCACACTAGAAAGCAGCACGCTTCTAACAGGCAAGAAACTCTGGAATGTCGTTTTCAAAAACATGGTTGACTATAGGCAATTTACATTTATATCTGCTGCATATTCCTCAACATCTCTGAGCATCACAGAAATGTTTCTGGTACCCAGAGAATCCAATAGATAGCTTTTCAGCTCTCTCAAGATTTCGTTATTTGAATATGAAACTAAATTTGTGCTGTAAAAATGTCAGATGGACTTTAGTAGGTCAGATCAAAATCTGTTTTACACTACTGCCCTCTCTTTAAACGTAAGAAAAAAATTAATAAAGTTATCAAGGAAATAATCGGTCATCTTCAACTCAAAAAGCCCTGGATAGACTGAACCTGGCTAAAATTTCCATATTTGAAAGACACAGTCTTCTGCTTTGTTACAGAGCAGAACATAGCTACACGTTCTGTGTATCTTTTATGCAGATACGGACATAAAATGTCAAATTTAAATTGAATCAAAAATAAAACATGCAAAATACATACAGGAAACCTACGTAATAACGTAAATAAGTTTTCTGGTGTTAAAACCACTAGCAATCTTTGGAAGAAAACAGAAAAATACTTTTTCATAGATTTGCTTTAAGTTCTTTAGGCTGCAACCATGAAAAAAATGAGATCTGCTTGTCATAAAATATTTCATAGATCTATAGAACAATCGTTTTCTAAACAGCACCTGCAACATTTAGCCATCCAAAATACTGAAAGACAGCTTGAAAGAACGATCATGTAAAAATCATGAGAGGGAAGCAAAAGCACTTACTTTTTGGAACATACGATACGAGATCAGAACAAAGTTAATGCTGTGTATAATACATCTACAGTTGATAGCTCAGAATTATCTTACTTCTCCAAAGTAAATATAGAAAACACTTCACAGTACTGGAAAGAAAGCAGATAGAGAAGCTAACCGATCTACAGGAAAAATAGCTAAGGCTAAGTTTTTCATATTTGCCTAGAGCAATACTATCAACGGCTATGAGCCAATGTATAGATGGTAGACTGAAACTATACAAGAGTCAGTAAAAATATTTATAAACAAATATAACTTAAGGAGAAATCTTCTGCTTTCATTATTTTAGATAAAGTATGTGAACTTCATCAAAATGGTTTTATTTTTTTCACAAAAACTTGCATTGAAAATTTTGAAGCTCTTTTAATATTCCATGTTACTTTTGTCTGTAACTTTCAGAAAAGCTTTAGATTTGCAACTCTGTAAACTGTATTAACAACTGTGGTTTTTTACACATTTTCATACAGGTTTCATAGTTTGATGAGGCCACCACTAAACAGTGAATTCATTTCTATTTAATTTGAAATTGAGACTCAATGCAGGAGTCAGGAGATACTCTGAGATCTGGAGAGCTCTTTTGACTCCCAAATCTTTCAGCTATCATTTTTATCCTTGAATGTTGCAGGCAGAGGGATGTTTTGTTTCATGTAGCTCTGGGAAGGCTTGCTAATGAATCTGATTATATACTGGTAAGGTCACCTATTTGATCATATTCATCATGGGAATAAGACATTTTCAGTTGCTGTATTTGTTACTAAATGTTAAAACTTTTCTACTACTGCTAGCCCCTTTTCAGTAATGAAGGAGATAGAAGTGACAGATCCACAAAGGCACACTGCAGCAGCTCAGGAAACCTCAGACACTGTCCAAAATCTGAAGCAAAGTATCTCACTGCAATTTTTCTAACAGAAAATCTGAAAATGTTCGACGGAAAAAGCCAAACCAGAATTTTAATGAAGAGTTGTCAGCAAGCTTTAATATAAAAACTTGAGATTTGTTTAAGAAAGGTTGCCTTGATCATGGCTATATTTAAGTTTCTTCGGTTTTTTAATCTCATGTGGCTAGTTTTATTTTCTTGCATCCTTTGTGTCATATATTCTTATTTTTGCTCAACAGATGAGGCAAATGTATAAAGCTATTTGTATTCAAAGGTATATGTACATGTATCATACATTTGACATAAACCAAAAGGCACAGGACAGTGACAAAACTCGATTTTTGTGCATCTACCTAAACTGAACTAATACATCATCTATGAAAGACAGGAATAATTTACATTATAATGTACACGCATATCATGTACAATGAATCTTAGCAACAAACTGTAGAAAGTTCTTTCTTAAAAGGACTTTTCATCACAGCAGACTAAACAGAATTAGCTCACACTTTTTAGTAATAAGACACAGCTGACCAAACAATGTATCTATTTATTTGATTAGTTTTAAAGGCATCTGTTGTTACAAATCTACTTCGTAAGTTAAAAAAATGCAGTTTCAGTCCACCAGTTTTATTAGACTGCCTAGGTTTATTAAGTTAGGAAATCTTGTTTCTATAGTTAATGACAACAGAATACTGATAGTTTTCTTTTTCATTTTACTTTTTCTTACTTTTCCATCTGGGGTGGTGTGGTTTTTTTTAAAAAAAAAAAAACTTGGCAAACATTTAAAACTACTAGCTGTGTCTAAAACTGTATTCTTGCATTTAATGTAAAATATGTAAGAAGAAAAAGTTCCTCTATAATATGATATACTTTGATCATCTGAGCTTCAAAAAAAACTTCAAAGTAAATGAAATACTATGCTATGGTTTTCTGGAGCATGGAAGTACAGTATTGATGGAAAAGTATGGGTTACTATTCACAGTATTTATATCCATTAATATTGCTGCAAACGTGCTACACAGTTCACAGCAAAGCAAGCAGTATTGTGTAAGTTTTGCCTTACTAACTGAGCAGCAAAGTATGCAGTGCAGTGAGGCTTACCAGGACACACTGCAGGAAACCTGGTACAAAGCATAGCATGTACGCGAGGCATGGATTGCTGCGCTGACTGCCTGGCTTGAAACCTTTCATTCAAGGGAGTACTCGCTCCAGACCACACTTTTCACAGCAGGCTGCAGCTGTCTTGCGGACAACTGCAATATGGCCTAGGAATATATATGCCCATTTCTCTTATGCAATTTCATGTTTAAAATTGAGTCATAACCAAAATCTTCTTTCAGGACAGTACATTGAAGTTATGTATCTCTGGCACTGTTATTTTTATTTAATACAATACGCTTGAAATCCTTAACTGTGCGTGGGGGTGTGGGGGTTGGGAGGTGGTGTGAGACCAAAAAAAGCCCAGAAGAAAACTGACAGAGAAAGCTGTTGAAACAACCACCTTCACTGTGAAAAATTTCCCTAACTCAAAAAAAAAAAAAAAAAGAAAAAAAGAAAACAAAAGAAAAAAAAAAGAGTTACACTAGCCATGGAACTGGTCCATAATTGTCTAAGTATTTAATGATATTTGATACTTAAAGGTTTCAAAAGCTTGTAATAAAATAATGAAAAATACTGGTAATGTTAAAGTTCCTCTCGTTTGCTTATTTTTCTGAGGAAATTACCCTGGAAAATAAATTTATGGGGCTAAGAGGGCCAAACGAATAAAACAAAGTCTTCAATTAGAAAAAAGGATTCACCTGTTTCATAATACAGAGTGCCTCTGAGACTGAAAGGCATGTAGATACCAATCAGAAAATCATCCAGCCATCTCAGGAGACAGGGCCGGTACTACAAATATTGTGAGAAATGTTAGGTACTTCTAGCGAAATATGGAATGTTCAGACAGGCTCATTACCACCCCACCCCCCAAAAAAAACCCCACCACAAAACAACCTCACCAAAAATAAGTGCAAATATATTCATTTGGGTAAAACAATCATCTTGCTTACTCAGGCATGCTATCTGCTCTCATTGCTGTTGCTTCTGTCAATCTGAAGTTGATAGGTAATGGCCCTATGATTCAGGGAAACTGCTGAACTGTGTACTCAGGCTTCAGTTTGAGAGATGGGTTCATTTATCATCACAATAAGCTATTACCATTGATAGGTCACAACTCATTGAAAAGACAGTCAGCCTAATTGGCTCAATTCAGTTAGCTCTGGATGTGCCTCAAGGAGACTAGCAGGGCTTCACAGGTAAAATTCAATCACCCAACAAACCACTTGTTTAATAATTCATCACAGTTCAGGCTGCAGTTCTAGCACATGATTATCCCTTCAATACGCCAAATATCTGGTCTTAACCCTTTCATCTCTTGGGTCTAGGAAGACAAAGGTAAATTCATTCTGTAGTGAGGTCAACTCTCACTTACAGACACTTACTGAATGTTTAAAATTTCCACTAAGCTTTGCTTTCTAAAGAACTTTGTTGTAGTTAGCTAGCATCTCTCTCCGGAAAAGAAAATCTTTGCCTCCATCATTCTCTCCTGCTGAAGACCTGCTTATAGTATGTAAACTTAATAGGAACGTAAAGTAATGGAGCTCGTTTTGTCTTCTAGAGATTTAACAAAGCAATATGGATCCATTCAGAAGTCTTTAGCAATCAGGTAATGATAAGGTAGATGAGATAGAGGGAATAACGTACACAAGACACAGGACCTACAGGATTTAAAAGATGCTTCATACTCTGTTCAGGTATTGGATAAAAGCATGAGTCACAATACGAAAACGTTTAGAATGAGTCTATGAAAAGACAAGTTTAAACCAATAATTCAAGCTTCTGATCACTATTGTGCTACTTTCCTGTCAGTTCTGGTTACCATTTCATTGTTTGATTCTTTGTCAGCATATTGCAGCCATACTGAAAACTTCCTTTGTGACTGCTGCATTGTCAGAGGCTTTAAGATGCTATTTCTTCCATCAGTTTCAGTGGAGGTGTGGTGGGTTGGCCCTGGCCAGCAGACAAACACCCACCTAACTCTCACTCCTCTCTTCCACGGGACTGGGAGAAAACAGAAGGAAGGTAAAAAGACATGAATTAGTGGGAAGGGCTGGAGAGAAAGCCTTGATGCTGTGCAAGCTCTGTTCAGCAAGAGCCAAAAGACTGGTGTGTTACCAACACTGTTTTAGCAATAAATGCAAAGCACAACACCACACACACCACTAGGAAGAAAGTTAACTTCAGCCCAGCCAGACCCAGCATGGATGTTAAAATATTATGTTCATATCAGACTATCTGGTGGTCTCCCTTTCTCAGTCTTTTTCTTATTAAAAGTGAAATAAACAAAAGTGATAATTTTGATAATTTTTGGATGACACACTTGAAATTCAGTAAGTATGGAATATCTCCCTCTGAAAATTAGAGTTTGTAAGGCACTCACAGCATAATGGCCCTACCAGTTACCAACCATTTATGAAAAAAGTCACGAATATATAGATTTTAGAAAATTACTCATTTAATTTTTATTATAATTAATTGTGGAACTGGTTACTTCTCCCTACAAACAAACATAAAATAAAATTAAAAAGTAGCTCTTTGGATACACTTTGAGTGTCAGTTTGAGTATTCTTTCACTAACGATATCTTAATTGAATTTGTACCATTTTCAACCATTAATAAACCGCTCTCCCTTTTTCTATACTCTATACTAACTATACTATAGTTAGTAACAATGCTTTGTGTGTTAAAAAATGAGTGACTCCTGCCAATATTTTGTTGTACAAATATACAGTCTTTTTGTTAATGATATAGATGTAAAATGCTATTAACAAAGTTAGTTGGATTAGGTCTCTCAGATCTATAAACTCCTTAAAAATTCACAACATCCATACAAACATGTGTCACACAGTCATGTGCATATACCTCTGAATTGCATCTGTACACAGGTGACTAGTGCTTGGATTTGTGCACCTGTGCCACACTGGCTTGGTTTTAAAACTTCTTAATGACATAAGGTAAAGTTTGTCAGTCAAGTTTAGGCACCAAAACTTAGTTTCTGAAGACAGACGAGAAGAAAAGCAATGCTAATTTCTATATGTAAAATTGACATAATGGCATTTATCCATCTTGTAGAGAAGCTGCATGTCAAGAATGTTTTGAGACTGTCAGACGCTGCTGAGCATGGCAGACTTCAAAAACAATATAGCACCAACTGAAAGTACTACAAATGGTTTGCAGAAAAGGCTGTTTCCCTTGTGCACCATCAGAAATTCTCAGTAGTTTTGCCCTTCTGCATACTCCCTTTTTGTGGCAGAAAGCAAAAGTTGAATACCACAGAACTACAATACTAAAGCTCAGTGGCATCATGCAGTTTTAGTAATCAGTTATAAACTCAATTTCAATTATATTCCACTTCAAGTTTTCGTAATTGATTTAAATTTAAAGTAAACTGGGGAAGAGGCAGGTAAATCAAACAGAAATGGCAACCCAATCATTCATAAGGGAAATCTGGAAACTGAACTAAACACTACCTCTCTGTGGTGATCGTACTTTGAGAATGATCTTTCAGTAGCTCTTATTTACATCATTTCAATGATGGGCATAGATTCCTTCATCACACTCCTGTGTAACCCAGTATCAACTACATGCCTGGACTATAAATTCTGATTAATACAAGCACATAAGTTGAGTAAAATGCCATTAAACCCTTTACTTCCAGGTAACTTTTGATCAGCAAGGAATTTCAAATATAATTTTCTAAGCAAATGTTTATTTGCTGAAGTAATACTTAGCATACAAGAGGAACAACACACCCATCTATCCTCCCTTTCATAAACTTCAGTTTTCCATTGCAGTCTTAAGTAACTACTGTTCAATGTAGCTCTCTTTAGCGCAGGAATCACCATAACCATGCTTCTTTGCATGTTGATTAGCCCTCAGTACATTTGCCAGATACATAATTTCTTTCCAAGTCAAAGCCCTTTTTTCCTTTTTTCTTCTGCTTTTTTGGACTCCAGTATTTTAGTATCTGGGATCAGAGACAAGAACAGTAAGACTTTTCAATCTGGCAAGCATATTCTCCAATTTACTTTCTTCTTCATTATTTCCTAACACCCCTCAATATTCTCTCTCCAGCATTCACATCCCTTCTTTTGTGAAACTACTTTATTTCTTGCTTGTTTCTCCATTTTTCAGCTGCCACTATTGGTTAAAACATTTGCCTTCAAGGCAGACTTGGCCAGGCAGGTAACACAAAGGACACTTGAGATTTATGAAATAATTTCACCAACAATAAATTTCCTCTTTTCTCTACAGTAGTATAAGATGATCTTAGCAAAAAGAAATTAAATGTATCATGGGATACATGAAATACTGTAGTCAGTGGACTCAGCTAGCCAGATTCTCAGTCCTGTCAACTCATTTCCAAGGCGCAAAGAGGCCTTAACGGTCTACTGGGCATCCTTAGTTTTCCTTGCAATCACAATAATGGCTGTACTTGAACTGTCCCAACAGGCTATCCAAACATCATTAAAAGCATTAATGAGGAACAAAGTGTGCAAAATTTACTTATGTCTTGGTGGTTCTTTACAGTCATGGGTAGCTGAATCCCAAATAGGACAGTCCTGAAATTGTTCCGGTTTGTACTGGGGATCAAGCAAAATTTGCCTAGCCACAGCTGTGAAAAAATGCAGACCTACCGCCTTCATGGTGCCACTCTGAGAGAATATTTCAGCAAACATAAAGAATCTAAACCCAATCATGTAATACAAATTAAGTAAACTTAAATGAAGCATCAGTCAGCTGTGGTTCAGAACTTTAAAATGCTTTGCTTTTCACTTGCATTCTTGCTATGTTTGTCTCATCCTTTCAGTATCTGAATTTCCTTATCATCTCAATTTTTAGAAGCTACAGAGAAGTAAGTGCTAATAAAATAGACAGCACATTTGGTATAAGTTGAAGACATCTTCATACTGTTGACTGTCTGATTGCCATGGTGACTAAACTTCAGTCAAGGCAACCTAGATTGTGATTTGAAATAAAATTACATTATTTATATTAGTTTAAGGTCTACTTGGTAAAAAATTAAAACATGTCGATAAACTAAACCAGCTTTTTATCAGAAGAATGCATTCAAATGTGAAAGACAAAAGATACTGAAGTAGCTGTCTTTACAAAATATGCTTTTCTTTAGGTTCATTTTAATCATTTTAATTTTCTGCCATGTGTTGGCTTTTTGACACTAAAAATATCTGAGGATCTGCAGCAACTTTAGGGTCATTTGTTACACTGAATTGAGATTTCTTGCATACTATGGGCTGCTGATGCCTATTACTGTTTCTTTTAGAAATATGGGTAACGTGCATATAACAACTATTTTATCCCACTCAAACTTACAAAAAGTTAAGACTCAATACATGTCCACTAAAACCTGTTTTTTATATATTATGCCTTACACTTGAGGATCACATTCCCTACTTGACCCCCAATTTACTTTTGCAAGCTTGGAGATGTTCTTTATTACACATTCAAATCTGGGGCTGAAATTAATTTCTGTGCAGGGGGTATAAAAAAGGCATGTCATGAAGTACTGGACTTGTCATCACTGCAGGGAAATCCCTCACACAGCAGATGCTTCAAGCACTGCCATTATGTTACTTAATGGCGGCCTGCTTAGACTGGAACAACCCGTCTGCACTAGGGAACCAAAACTTCTACATAAGGGCCTAAAATGTCCATATAACCAGCTGAAAGCAAGAAGTATCTTATAAAGGTGCACAAAGAGAGATCACATCAGCTCACCTAAATTTCACTGCTTTGCTTCCCTGACAATAAAAGCAATACAGATACATGCTCAAAAAAATCAGTCTGCTGGCTAAATTTAAGACAGAGCTGAGCGTTGGAATTATGTAGGATAGGTCACACATATGATTGCTTTTCAGAAGGCCAATGAATTTCAAAACAAATTGATGGTAGAAAAAAGGTAGCTTCCAACAATATGTTAATTTGCATCTTGTTCTCCTTTTTGAGGCAGGTAGAAAAAGCAAGAAAAAGAGTTGTGGATCTATCTAACTCTATCACATCCTATGAACAAGAACGTCTTGAGATCTGAAACTATGACAATACTAGATGAAGCTTTCTGGGTTTAGATGCATTAATAATTTAGGACAATTGATCCTGGCATTTCTGTTCCAGCTGATTATTGTATTGTTTACACTTCTTTATGTTCTGGGTTTCAACTCCCTCCCCCCACCCCCACGCCCACCCCCCAGGAGCAGCAGAATGCAATTTGCTTTGCATTATTCTGCCTTTTGCATCAGAATTGCCTAAGAAATGAAAACAAATGGAAGGAAATAAACATAAAAGCCACAAGTACCTAGCTTACGATTTTTTTATAATTCAATATTTAATCCTATGAGGTATTCTGGGCAGTCTGCAATAGATAATATGTCACTAAAACTGCTCACCCCCTCCCAATCTTTAGCTTTCTACAGCAGAGTACTTTTAAAGGGCTGATTTTTAAAGTTTGTACAAGCTTATTACAATGTCTTCATTTCTAAACTCAAAGCAACACTGGCTTCTGTCAGTCAGCAAATAGGTTACACAGCTAATTATAAAAGAACAGGCAAAATAAATGAAGTGACAGTTAAGTCAAACAAGTCCCTTCTGTGCACAGACTCTACACAAAACTTTCAGCTGTTGTCTAGGTTTTAACTAGAGGTCAAAGAAAGAACAATGTATCCACCACGTCGCTTCTGAAGTCCATGGAGTTGACAAACGTGATGAGCTAAAATTTGCCGAGAAAAAATAAAGCCTTTTATCCAAGCATGTTTTTCTTTAATGTTCAACATACTCTGACTTCACAAAGGACCAAATTACAGTAACTTTACTTATACCGAATGGGATCATGCTGTACAGCTAGGTCAAATGACTCCTGTAAAACATTTGATACAAGAAACTTCTCAGTCTTAGTAAAATGCCAGGTAAGCAAATAGTGATTTTGAACAGAGATGTTTTAGGGCTTCTATGATGTTCCTTGCAGTCTGAGTAATGGCAGTATTAATATCTACTCAAAACTCAGATAGAGGAATTAGAGGGGATGTATTATTTATTTTCAGTACGTCTGCTGAGTGTTGAGACCTAACAATGTTCAGAGACCTGGACGGCCTCCACCTAAAGTCTGAACTAACCTATGACTGCTAACCAAGGGCAGTGCCCTAACCATCTAAAGAGGCAGGGTTAATCACCTTCATGGATAAAGCTAGCCCCTAGCAGGGAGAGGAACCTAAAATTTGCAGTACCAGAAAGAAAATAAAGCAGGAAGACTTTCTCTAACCAAAGATGGATGGATGTTTCCTCATGAAATCTCAAGTGGTCCCAGCTGCCCCTCGTGTGCATGTCATGGGGGGGGGGTGGTGGTGTCATATGTTTATTTAGATATGTTCCATATAATGTTTTCTTTCAGCTAACGATAAATGGATTTTACTCAGCATACAAATTACCAAATTGCGTTTTGCTGAGGTTTCAAAGGAAAAGAGGCAGAGTATATATGTAATGTCAGACTTCTGAAACATTGTGGACACCTAACCCTTCCACACTGACTTTAAAGCAGGGGTCCTCAAACTTTTTAAACTGGGGCCGGCTCGCGGATGAAGTGGCAGGCAGCCATCTGCGGCTGCTTGGTTTCCCCCCCCAGCCCCCGGCGGGGGGGGCCAGATTGAGGACCCTGGGAGGTCGTATCTGGCCCACGGGCCATAGTTTGAGGACCCCTGCTTTAAAGTAACAAGTGTTTAATGTCATTCTGCCGAGCTTGGTATCTAAGTTTTTATTAATTGTACACTTTCCTTTCATTGCTCTGATCAAATATTATCACAATGTAATTCATAACACTTTCAGACAAATTTATAAAATATTTTAGCATGGATACAGGTTTAAAATAAACTTACACTTCTGTTGTCAAAACAATTTAAGAAACTGCTAACAAAACCAACTATTTTTTTTTTTCAAATACTAAAATGTAATTGGAGTTGATAGAACAAGACAAATTTTCAGTAACTAGAAGCATTAACAGACCACAAGTCCTTACGATTGCTGCAATCCTTAGTTCAGTAGGCTATGATAAGGTAGGGAGGCAAGAAGATAAACTGTTTTATGATACCTACTAAAACCTTAATACTAGCCATTTTAAACCTGTTCTCCCAAATTATCCACTAGATATTTTATTTCTGGAAATTAAATTCCTCCAGATTACTCCCAAACATATTCTGCATCAAAAACAGCATTCCATTTTTCAGTTCAAATGCATATTATATAGTCAAACAGGTAAAATATCTGGCTTTTAAAAATTTACCTATATTTGTACAAAAAAAATAAATTCTGGTACCAGCATATGTATTTAGAAGACTAAAACGATATGGTGATGTTAAAGTAATTTGCTCATGTTCTTGTCCCACTGACATAAACAAGAATTCTGTACCATCTTGTTATTTATGATGTCTCCTCAGAGACACAATCAAAGACCAGCATCACATACCCTAGTGTTACCCAGATTTAGATGAAAAAGAAAAATAAAGCTAAACACTACACACTCAGGAACATCCTATTTATAATGCTTTTTTCATCCAAAAGAAGCATTTGGAGATGGATGTAAAACAAGCAGATAGCACACATACGGCAATCAACACTGTGGAGGCATATGTACAACATGCCAACTTTATATTAAAAGAATTATTTTAAATAAGATTTTTGAGCTATATTTGAAAACTAGGAATTGCAGAATGGTTCCTACCTTTTGTTACTCAATTTTATTTTGGGGAATACTATTTAAAAGCAGTAATTTTAACAATAAAAAGTAAAGGCAATTTTCTGTGACACAAGGTTTATAAATTACAATAAAAGTGTACAACTTGATATAAGATTTCCTAAGTTGTTCTCTACACTTGCTAAGACAAAAATTCTTAAAGAAGCTTGCCTGCTCTGAGATAACAATTATTCTACTGTAACACAGCTAGCAATCACTCTCAAGAAAGGATGTTTTATCTAGTTTCAGCTATTCAGTTTTATCCAGTTTCAACTATTTAGAGAAATGTTTTATTGAGTTTATAAAGAAGGACTCTCAATATTCTATTTCCATTTCCCTTTCTACAGCATAAATCACATGGCCTAAGCATGTCATTACGACTACAGTTTTCATGATGCAGCCTGACAGTTAAGATGTACTGTGGTAATTTGTGAGTGCATTCAGTGTTATTGTAGTATCAAAAATTTATATCATTCAGTTATTAAGGCAAATTGCTTCATTCATACAAAGAAGTAACCACAAAGGACCTCCAAATTACACTGAAAAAATATCTTCCACATTCAAGTAATTTGTGCACATTCTTACGATTATTTTTCTCACTGAACAGAAGCAGGATCAAATTCTGTCTGGAAAAGTATCAGTTCACATCTCATGGTAAGTTCACCAGACATGGGAGATTATAGAAGAAACTGTCCCTTGCCCACCTAAATGAACCTGACTAACAATTTATAGCCATGAACACGATGCCCAATTCTTTGGAATGATGCTATTTAGTTTCAACATGCTCACTTACCTTCTGTCATGTTGATTTTCAGCCAGCAGGAAGAAAATAAATAAATAAGAGGTTGACTAGCCTGAAGAGACTACAGAGGAAAATGTGCTCAAGTGTATTAGTGTTAGCATTTCTGGTAAGTTTTAGCATGGTCAGGGTTACGGTAAATGGAAAACTGTTTAGCTTCCTTCACCTTTAGGACTCATTCAGTCCTCCTTTCTACTCTGTGGAAAAAGATAATATTTTCATGAAGGTATCATGTATGATAACAGAAAGTCTAACGGTGATAAGTCTGATAGTCAGACCACTAAAGCATCCAAAACTTTAGAAAGCAAATATTTTGAATTAACCTGCAGGGCGTGAATATGTGTGTACGTGCAAACATGGACACATGCAGACTTGGATAAATATATGCATTAGAACTGGCACAAATATCACAACATTTTCTGAGTTCTAGGGCAGAGAGCTCCCCACACAGAAGTTTCATGCCAAACATTAAAGTTTTGTAACACACCCCCACAACATCTGATACACAACTTGCATCTCGGAAAGCAGATGAGGGAACTGGTTTTCAAAGCTGAGGACAAGGGGGAAAGAGAACAGGACAAGCTGAACCACACATCAGCTAATTCATTCAAAAAACAATGCTGCAAACTATATAGACTTCTCCAACACTTGAGAGCAGAAGCCCAAAGAGGGCTTAAGGTCAAAGATAGTTAATTTTCTCTATTTAACTTTTTGCCTCACAAGGATACATCTGACTACTTTGTGCTTGTAATTTTGATGGTTCAATAGCTATCCAACTTAACCTTCCATCAGTTCCACCCCACTTCAAAGCCATACTTCTTTTCTCAATAAATCAAATTAGCATTTAGGTAAGTACCATCTGCACTTACTTTGTTGCCCAAATAAGAACTGGGTGCACTCCAATAGTAAGTCTGTGGCAGTACTTTTCGCGCAGCCAAGTTGCTGATGCTGAACTGCTGATGCCCATCAAACCTCTTTTGCTTGGGGTTAACCCTGATGAGACCTGGTAAGCCAGTCAGATACCAGCCATTCATGTCTTCTATCTATAATGACAGAAAAAAAAAAAAAAAAAACAAAACAAAACACATTAAAATGAGAATCAGGATATCAGCCATTTCAACAGTCACAGCCTCTCATTCTTCCATTTAAAAAAAAAATGATTAGGTTTTTGTGATTAATAGCAGTTTAGGAACAAACAAAACAACAAAGTAATAACAGCAAAAAATTCTCTTATTGTACGTGACTGGGAGTTACAACTTCTGAGTACTTTGAAGTAACTTTGCTTCAGATGGTCCAGAGCGAGGAGGAAATTCTATCATACCAACATAAGCATATCACCAAATATTATACAAATTTTCAATAAATAATGAGTCACAGGGGGCACAGAAGATGAGCTGACAAATAGATATACATTTTCTGATTGTTGTAGACAGCATAATTTATAATAATTTGTAATTCTAAAGCCTTACAAGTTCAACTATACTTTTTTTACAAAGCCAAAGTAAAGCTGGAAAGCACCAGAACTTGAATTTCTGAAATCCCACAACTAGAAATGAATCATCAGAGAAGAGCACACTGTTCATACAAGGATGGCTTCTACAGCCTGGATACAAGCATAACAATAAATAAGCTCAGACACGGGACAGAAAATTTTCCAGATGCTGGCATGTAAATGAGCACACTAGGCATATATGATTTTACTTGCAGACTTCCAGCATACCAATACAGCCAAAACCAGGAGCTAGCAGACCTGGAATACATTTCCCAAACTTGATCTAAGACATGAATATGTAGCATACATCCATTACAGTGGAATCAGCGTCTGAGCTTTGAGAACTAACTTAAAGTTTAGAGTATATTTGCAGGCTAAAGATATTTTTCTACAGCACAAAGAACAGTAAGTAGGTTCATCTCCCTTTCACACCCTCGGCTAGGAATGCAGTACACAAAAGAAATTCACCCAAAATGCCCCCTGCAAGGCATCCCTTTTTCTTATATAAGATGTTGTACGTTTAATGTTTCAAAACTCTTCATTATTTCAGGTCCAGAAATTTAATAATGACCTGTAAAAGAGGTTGCCCTATGGATATGTTGCATTAAACTCAAGACTGACTAGACATGCATATTTCGGGACCGTGTTTAGGCACATGGCTTCATTTTTTACTGTTATAACTTCTGCACTTTTAACTGTTTAACCGTACTTTTTCAAAACTTTCTCACAATGAAAAGAAAGCTTATAAGCATTTTCTTCTGGATAGTTGAAAAATATACGGGGCATAAAAGAACATGCATGACTTTATAATCAGATGCAGTCCAGTGACTGTCTGGTGGCAATAGATAGTGACAAAACACAAAACCACAAAACCAGTGACATGTACTGATATGGTACAATTTTTCTTACACTTCCGTAGGTAAGATGAGAGTGTGTGCAGATGTTTGTTTTCCCAGAGCAGAAACATTCCTCACAGCCTTTGGGATTATTTTGCTGCAGATTGAAGAAACCTGGTTTGCAAAGATCACAGTTTTCACCTTCAACATGTTCCTGGAAATGCACATTAGAATATTATTTCAGTTGTCATGGATAGAACTTGAGATCACCAGCTTTATACTCTGCAGAAGAGTATAAATGCAGGACTGTAAAGACGTTCATAGGAAAGACTATTCTTATTTGTGAGTACCAGTAGCAAATACTCTACATAATAAAAATCACTATGGCTGCATGTAAATAACAGGACATAGAATATGAACATTGTAAGATTTTTAAGTTTTCTTCTGCATGAATGGACATACTTAATTTCAGGGACTAATCTGATTTACCTCCTTTATACTTAAGAGTCTTGGAGGGGAAGGAAGTATTGGCACAATGTTACAGCCTCGACTGTAGTTTGAAAGTATGGCTGATAAAACCTGTGGATGCCCAACTGATGCAAACTACAGGTATATAGTAGTAGTTGTACTAATCATTCAGCATACTTGTTTTTCATTGGTCTATCATTAATAGCTGAATTCAGGCTAAATCCAAGTGTTAAAAGGGCTGCATTTCCTCTTTCCATAACTACATATGTTTGCCGGCCATGCAGTCAGGTTTACAGACTCTCCCACCACAGAAAGCCAGGCACTAAACACACATGAAGAATTCTATTAGCATTTGGCAATTTCATTTTTCAGAGAAAGCTCGTGTTGTGCATTAAGTCCTGCTGCCTTACACAATAAACCAATTTGTCCTATAGGCAAAGATAAAGCTAGCTTTTCTATAAGGAGTACACTGCAAAAGGCTCATGCTGTGTTACTGGCTTAGTAATTCAGTATTTTTCCCAAGATAGCCCATAATATTCTTTCACTTTCAGAAGCGTTCTATACAGTCTCTTTAATCCTGGAGACAGTGCTCTATTGTATGCACACAGGATTGTTGGCTCTATGTCAACAAAGAATGAACACATTATAGAAAGCCTGCCCACACTGTGTAGTCTATAATTGCTTGAAATACACAGCTCTGAAGTAAATTCACCAAAATCCATTTGATGGCCTCCTGTTTAAGATCTAGGAAGGATGGAAAAAGCAGGGCAAAGCATGTGGAAGTATGGGGAGAAAGGACAGCACAAGCGGATTAAAAGAAAATTGGAACAATGAGGGGAAAGGGGTAAGGACAGGTAATCGATGAGATAAAATGAAAATGTAAATAGGTTTTCACCACTAATTATACAGTAACATGTTTAGCAAAATATCTTTGCTCTGTCTCTGTTGCTGTGCTGTATTCGTGTTCCCCTCAACATCATATAGAACCTGTTCAACAAACCAAAAATCTCTTTAATACAACTCAATGCTACCAGGCAGTTACTTTTAACTCCAACATCTCCTTAATTTCAAGAATGGTATTTTTACATTTTCACTAGCAATCTCAGGATTAATCAAGGCATATTATTGCCAAAGGTATGGTGAAATCATCAAGCTACTCATGCTTCATATGAAAAACAATGTGGGTAATGTTTGGGAGCTCACAGGCATGTAAATGCTCTCATGCACAATTCTAGAAACTAGAATTATGAACACTGGTCCCAAAAGTTTCAGACTTTGCTGATGTACTTAGTGTGTGCAGAGTAGGAAGGGGAAAATAAAGGAGCCGCAAAGCAAAAGTATGTGTTGAAATGAAAAGCTGCCCTACTCTGCAGTCACAAACATGTAATTGGTGAGTAAAACCTGTGTAATTCTATTGAGTGGTCAGCAAATTCGCTAAATAATAGATATATAGAAGCTGAAGTTGGAAAGGAGATCTAACCTATCCTCCAGCTGATGAAGCAATGTTTCTACAGCCTCATTTATTTCTGAATATTGTGTTCAGTCCAGTTTTAAATTATGTAAATGTGAGACTGAACATATACCTTCAGAAAGCTCTCTGAGATTAGTGAAAAAACAAGCATCTACACTCGTCCCTCCCATTTCTGTACTTTAGTTTACTCTGCTTGATATGGTAAAGATCAAACTAATACCCACTTTGTTGCATTTTGCTGCTTACAGTTAGAACTGTTCTTCAGCAGTCAATTTCCTTTACAAGAAAACTCTCTTTAGTAAATTTACAGCTCATCATATGTAATTGAAATATGTGATTAAAAGAAGGGAAGCATATTTCCTAAGACCTGCTATTAACTTGTCCAGACATCCCACTTTATTCTTCATGTGGAGCATAACTAATCTGATGATTTCAGTGTCCCTTTGACCATAATCTGCTTTGACTTGAATTTGAAGATTGCTAGTGAAAACAGATGTGTGTACGTATCTGTATCTCAGCTATCTGCAAAGAGTATAATTTTCCCCCTACAAGCATTTAAAAAGAGATTAGAGGAGCAGAAAGGAGACAAAGGATGAACATCAAGGAAAATGCGTATGTAGTGAGAATTCTCTGGGTTAGGAACAATTATCTCTATTCTATTCTTGTTCATTTTGGTCTGACGGTACTAACAGGTCAGTTCAGCACTACACAAATAATGTAATAATAATAAAAATAATTAAGCAGTGGTTGTCTTGTATATAGCACGTGACACGTTCATCAAAGCTCCCTTTCAAGTCAGAATATAGCAAAAGAACCCCTTTTCTGATCTTCTAGACTTGATAGTTAAGGAATTAGAACTGTGATATGGATTGATCTTATTTCTGATAGAGAGCATGTGGCTGTTACATAAAGTGAAGAAAAGGTTAATTTTCTGAGCAGATTTCAGCGCTGTTCAGTTGTCACATCAGAGCTTTATGTGTGCATGCAGATAGACTGAATTATTTTTTGTACATTCTTGTATATAAGGATGTAATGTAAGGCTTTTTAAATTCACATTTGTGACTAATTCTGTTAATTAAACGCTGGATGGAAAATCCCAGAAGTATGACACAGAAAAACTGACCCACAGTACAGTAAGTTGCCCTTTGGGCGTATTCATGGTTTACTTACTAAACTATGACTTACAGAGCACCACCATTTTGAAAGCATTACTGGTCAGTAGGTATTTTATTAGAAATGGATGCATGTTTTAATTTTTTTTTATTCCATATACTATCAATATATAATTTGCTGGAGGTACATGATGGCACACAGAAAAATTCTTGAATTTTCTTCCTAGAAATTAAGAAATTCATCCTACAGAAAGGATGGATTATCTTTTTTAAATGTTAGAGATTTCTAAACAGTCATACCAAACGCTCTCAGTTTGGAACTTAGCAAGAAGAGAGAATGATATCCTTAATGACAGCTCCTGAAAGACAACTTTTTTGTTTGTTTTAACATATCATCAGTTCACTTAATTTCTTCTTTTGAGGTCACATTACAGGTTAGTTTTAGAGCCCACAATACTTTAAACATATAGATTCTGAGTAGATGAAAACGGGAGCTCGAAACAAATGATTAACAGGCTTCTTAAATATCCCTTCATCACATTCTAAGGACTTGCATGACTGGCAGCAGGGTCCTAGGTACCTATGTTAATTACAGTGAGTACTGAGATTACACAAGATAATCTAAGACTTTACAGGACCAAGAACAAGTGTTCTGTGAGAAGAGGCTAACATAGATACTAACACAGCTAGGAAGGACAGTGGAATGCTATCATATGATAGAAGACCGTTATCTGTAATCTTTCAATATCACTAGTATCTTCCGATGGCTCAGAAGAATCTGACATCCATACCTTGCAGATGCAGGGACCAATGCAAGGGTCAGCATTCACACTGCCTTTCACCGAGCAGTTGCAGGGCAGGCACTCGGGATACCCTGTGTAACCCAAGGCACATCTGTTACAGCTCTCTCCTGCATAACCAGTCTTGCAGTGACAGAAACCAGGCAACATATCTATGGGAAGAGGAAGAAAACATGAGACGTATTTGATTTATCATTATTATTATTATCAGGTATGTGTGTTAAGGGAATGCAAAGCAACACCTTTGGGAGGTGTAACATACGGGTGTTTACTGTGGGCCAGACCATCATGTCTATTTAACTCAGCATCCTGTCTGAGAGAGGCGAGAATAAAACATGCAAGGATGGAGCAAATATATAGCAATCTGAATACTGAGCTTCTAGAAATCTGCATATCTGAGATCTTCTAAACTGAAACTTATCCCTACTTTCTTGCATCCAACAGTCCCTGAAAAACTTATCTTCCATTAATTCACCTAAGCACCTTTGAACATGCATTTACTTTCAGAATCCATAAAGCTCCCTAGCAGTTCCACATTTAGCCATGTGTAGTGTGAAAGAACATACAGTGTTAAACCTCTATTTATTGCCCTCTAATTTTCGTATCATAGAAAACAGCAAGTAACCATTCCCTACTCATTTTCTCCATGTCATCCGTGATTTTAATATACCTCTATCATATCCTGTATGACATTTTTATTTCATATGTCAAAAACTCCTAAGCGCATTTAATATCTCTTTATACAGAAACTGCTTTGCATGGCTGAAAATCTCTATTGTCCTTCTCTGCACTGTTTCCATTTCTAATAAATTATTTAAGCGGAAAAGAGTGCATAGTGTAGACCTATAAATGGTTTGATGATTTTTTTCAGGCTTGTTTTTTAAACATCAGTAATATTTCCTAAGGCTCTGTTGACCTTTTGGACTACTGCTGAGCCAGCATTGAGCTGATACATTCAGGGCACAGTCCAAGATAATTCTCAGAGTTGCTTCACAACTGATAGTGCCTAATTCAGATATTGCTGTAATCACTGTACAAGTAGAACTACTTTTCTCTGTGTTCTACCTTTCCTTTAATTGTTACAGAAATGCATCGGTTATTTTACTATCCAGCCACTGATTATCTTGAGATCTTTTTGAACATTTTGCAGTTCTTTAATTTCTCTATGCTGAAAGGTTTTGTACTTGCTAACTTTGTCACCCTCCTACTCATCCCTTTTCCAGGTTAAATATGAATATTTTCAGCTGTTCATATTGATCACCACTGTGAAAACGGTCCATTTATTCTTTTAACCAAGTACTAATCCATGAAAGAACCTTTCTTCTTTATTGTATTACACTGCCTTTTGTGGTCTTTGGTGAATGATCTTGTCAAAACTTTTTGAAAATCAAAATATAATATTAATCAAATGAGCCTTTGTTCACATGTTCATTGAATCCTTCAAAGAGATTCACAAGGCACATGTCCTCTGCAAAAAAATGATCTTGGTTTTTGCCCATTTTTGCCACAGTTCAGAAAAGATATAAATCACTTACTGTAATTCTACTGATTTGCTTGGTAAAGAAACCAAACCTTCTGATTTTAATTTCTCAAAACCCTCTCCCTTTCTTTTACAAATTGGATAAGCAGGTTCTATTTATGTAGCATTAATGTAAGTTTAGAAAAGTATTATAAACTATAATTAACACTTCAAGCAACTTCATTTTCCACTACATCCAAATGCCATGGATAAATATGACATATGCCTGATGAATTTTTATTCTTCATTTATCAGCCTGCTCTACACCTGTCACTTCTGTTTGAGATGGCTCTTCTAACTTGTTCCCATGAACAAAGACTCGCGAGTGGGAAATTCCCTAAGCTCTTATATTCACTGATACAAAGAAATAATCTAGCTTTTCTGCTGTGTCTTTTTTTTTCTTGAGATCTCTGGTTATAACTTCATTACACCTTAACCATATTTAACTTCTACTGAATTTGAATCTCTAGCTGTCTTTTTGATTCTGATTTATCTGTAGTAGTACTTAGCAAAATTTGAGCATTTAGCAAATTATTTCTTAAAATACGTGTGTATGTTACTAAGAGTATGACTTTCCAGGATCTGTCACAATGTATGTCCTTTTCTATTACCTTTCATTGGATATAACTTCTGCTTTTTCAGGGAGCTTCTTTTTTATTGTTTAATAGAGATTTTTTTTCGTAACTTAATTGCATTGCTTGAATAATTTTGCACTAAAAGAATGCATCTTCTCTGCATGTCTAATATGCAGTACATAAACCCTATACTTGCCATTAGCAGTCTTGGGCTATTCATTCTGATATTCTTTTTAAAGGTTACCTTGTTTTGAGAGTTTTTTTTCAGGAAGGCCTTCTCATTCCTACAAGAAAGTTGAAGTTGACTGCCCTCTGAGAGAGTTTTAAACAAGCTCCTGATGCACAAATCCAGAGCTTTTGATAGTTTCTCTAACTAGAAGTTTGAAGAAGCAGAGACCTACAGGTGTTTTAAATTATATTCTCTGTTAATCTAAACAGAGATGAAATTCAGTCTGTCTTCTCTAATCTTGGAGTCTCTTTGATCTCCTGTAGCACATCATATTGACTGTCACCTTCCTGATCTGTCCTAATTATATACAGAACTTCAGTGCATGAAATCTCTGTTACTTACTATCATGAAACCATGTGCTCCATGGGTTTTGATGCTTGTGGCCCAACTGATTCTCAGATTTCAGAGCTACCCTCCTCTCAAATAGCCACGGGTGAGGCCCCACAGCACAGCAAGCCACAGGCTCTTTTGTGATCTGGGTCAATGCTTCCTAGCTGAACAATCTTGTTTTACGAGAGAAACTTCTGTTCCTTCTAGATGAAAACACCCTGCTGTACACCAGGGTTCAACAGTAAAAGACAGAGGCAAGTTTAACTCTTTAGAAGTGAGCCAGTCTTATTTGAAAGCTTCAGGAACTCATTCTTAGTTATCATGAGTCAAGTCTCAGCAAACTCAAATTCAATTAAATGTCTCAGCATGGAACAACTCCCAAACTCTCATTTAAATGTATAGGCTCTCCTCCACTGCCCAGTCGGTCCATTTTTTCAGTTCCTCATCAAGAACCTTCCTTTCTCCTGCTCTTTCTCTGCAGTTGAGAAAGACAGACCAGGATTGGAAACCCCACTGTCACCAGCCCAGCAATGCCCTTCCTTATGTAGTATATGCAATAGCGGATAACCTTCAGCCTACCATCTATCAAGAGACCTCATGGTCCACAACAGAGAGAAGGCAGCATAGGCACTGCTGTCATATATTCTTCCAACTGTTATGCTTGTTGATATGGTTAGTCTGTAGATTTTGTTTGGCTCAATGCCTTCTTTCATTTACAGCACTTGCAACATCCAGGCTCTCACTGTATTACACAGTATGTAAATTCCTGTCAGCGTCCCACTGGTTATTTTTGACTAGGCTTCTGTAGTGCATATGCAGCGTGCACTATGTCAACAGCCCAATTACATTTTGATGTAGGGCAGATGTTTCAGGTCTGCCTGTTGCTGTTGTTGTAATGAACTAACACTTCAGCAGATCACCTTTTGCTTTTGGTCTGTCGCTTCACAGGCCTTGTTTGAATGGGGCTTTATTTGTTGAAGCTGTTATTCCCTGTTTTCTGCCTAAAAATTTTTTGTTTCTGCCCTATCTGTGAGTGTACAGAGGCTTTGAAAGTTCATCCTAGAGGATGAGTCATCTTGAAATACAAAGTTTTATCGGTTAGTTTTCTCCCAGCCTACCAGTCTTTCAAAACTGCGCAAAAATAAAATACATGCAAAAGCACACACCAGACCTTTGAAAAAACCTGCAACCCCAGGGACTGGCTTCTGCCATTTTCACTGCCGTTCAACAGTGTATAAATTCCGAAAATGATCTCATGGAAGTCAGTGGGACTGCTTGCTGAGCAAAGTACTATGAAGCCTAAAATGTCTGAGAACGTTTTTCAGCAAAAATAGACATTTGTCATTTGGATTATATTGTACATAAAGAGGCAATAGGGAAAAAACTTGACTGCATGATAGCATGCAGTGAAGACTGAGTCACAAATGTCAGTTTCCAAACCTCACAGCTCTTGCAGGTGCTTAAAAGCCAAGTAAAATGTCTATTTGTTAAAATCTAGCCGCTACAGCTTGAAACAAGAGTACTGATACACTGAGGAAGCCTAATTACTGGAGTGCAAAGTAGTTCTGAATGTATAGGTTCCACCTTCATTTCTGTATGGACAATTGCAAGTGAACACAGTATCAGCAATGGTCAAGCTTACCTATTAATAGTACGGATTGGACATAGGTTGATAAGTTTTAAACCTACTGCCTGCCGGTTACAAAACCCAGAGACATTTTCATCAGTTGATTTTATGAATACCACGGTTTGCAAACATACTACGATTTATAAGTTTCTGGCTCCTTCTTTTCTATATTGCTCATGAACACATCATATAACATTGCTATGAAAGATTCAAAACCAAAAATATACCATAAAAGCTAGAATAATAATATTTCACTTCAGAATGCCGAGTGAAACATGTGAGGACAAAGTTATACCAGCCTGATAAAAATGGAACTTATACATGCTTAATATAGAAAAATACTTCTGAAACAATGGCTGGTCAATTATAAAGCAACTCCTTCGTGTCCTTTTCATATCTCCTGAAACCTGATGATCACTGCAGGATGCAGTATTTTAAATCCTCCTGTTCCACTTCATCAATGTACTAGTTATTACGGTATTTGCTACAATTTTCCATTTTAATTGTTGCTTACCTACAGTATTCAAGCACACAGCCTCCAGCTTTATTTTCCTTTAGAACTGTTCACAGTGACTTTATATCCCCAGTGATTTTCCTTATTATCATATTTCCATTTTAATTTAATGTTTTTAATCTTCCCGACTCATTTGCTTACCACACGTTTAAGAAGCATATTCCCATCTTACACCAAGCAAGCAATTTCTCCTTAAACAACCAGCCAGCAAACTCTGAGATGTATTTCAACCTACCCGGTGTGTATTTAGTATGGTTTACAGGTGAATAGATAGATTTGTTCAGTCAGATCATGCTTTCCAGCCTTTCCTTTATGTAGGCTCCCCAGTGCTTCAAACCCAACTGCTGCCCCAGGTGAGCAGTGTACAGTAAAAAGAATTTTATCAGGGTATTGAATACAAATTTGAGGTGAAAAAAAAGGTTAAAAGTGATCTGCTTTTAGGGTAGTTTCATGCTAAAAATTATATCCAGACCTGCTCTTGATTCTAACACCACCTCTTCCATCACCACAAAACCCTTTCCTCAAATATTTAAAAGGCTTTTAATTTCAACTAGCATTATTGTGTCTTTCCTGTTGAATAAGACTTTAAAATCACAAATCTGGCCCACTGGCCCAAACACTATAATCAAACATAACGTGCAAGAAGTGAACAGTTTTCCTAATCTGTTGGAACCTCATTTAGCACAGAAAAGCAAATAAACAGAAAAACAGGAAGCAAAGAACAGGACCATCGTAGGTAGAACAGCTACAAAGCCCAGTTGTGTGTAGAGCTGACTTAGTTTTGTTCTTGTGGTCTCAAAATAGGTAAATCAAATAAGATAAATATGTGGTTCTTCAGACTAGAAGAACGGCTGAGATCTGAAACTTGTTTGAATGCCTGGGGCTAGATGAGCAGGACTGGCTGCTTGCCAATGAAAGTAAAAGGAGGCAAAACAGAGAGAGATAATCTGATTTTGGATATTTTATCTTCAAGATGGTGGTATGACACATTTCTTGATTTATTAGAAAGACACAGTTAATGATCTTTAGATTAGATGGACGAAGACAACAGAGAAAAAGCAAGAAAGGAAAGGAAGGATCCAAACAGGAGCTTTATTCTCTTCCTAGCGAGGTCAAGAAAAGAGGCAGGAGAAGAATTTACCAGAAAGAAGATCGGGGGATTAAAAAGGCAGGAGGAGATACATGAAGCAAGGTGGTAAAGCACAGTAACCACGCAACAAGATTCTGGAAGCGTCAGCAGATTTAGAAAGCAACTATGAGATGGTTTAGATCTGTTGAATGCTCCAAGGCAAGAATAAAACACTATGAGAGCTCCTAATGACACTATTACTGACAACCAAACAAGATGGAAAAAATGTCTTTAGCTTTTTGATTCTCTCTTCCGCTGAGAGAAGAGCTGACAACCTGGTAACTGCCTTTCAGCTGCCAGGCTCCCGCAGAATGACCTGCACCAGTGGCCAGCACAGAAGGTGTGCAAAGGAGGACCACAGCAGCAACAGACAGGATCAGAGAGACCAAGCAGCTGCTTATCACTCAAGCAGGATGTTGCATTTCTTTGAATTAATCATTCTTCCATCTCAAAACCATAGCCTCTATTTTACAAAAGCACTGAATGCTAGTAGTGGCAAATGCTTGAATAAAAGTTGTTCCATTTAAGAGTCTGAGCGGCTTCTTTGTTAAGTCTGTCATCTGTAACCTGTACACTCTCACGCACAGGTTTGGTACAGGCATCACACTGTCTTGCTGTGCTTTTCCCAGCCTTTGCATTCATCCTCTCTGCTGCTTCTACTGCCTCTCCTATCAGTTTGTGTGATGGGCTGTACTCAGGGAGGCTGCAGCGCGGCCTCTGTGAGGAGCGGCCAGGGCTGCCCCATGTGGCTCCAGCCAGTTCCACCAGGCCCACCACAGGGCACAGCTGAGCCCCTCAGCCAGGTGGGTCAGGGAAGGTCAAAGAAGGAAGGGGAGGAGGTGCTCCAGGTGCCAGAGCAGAGATTCTCTCTAGCCCCTAGAGGAGACCATGCTGGAGCAGATATCCACACTGCAGCCTGCAGAGACCCCATGAAGAACAGGTGGATATTACCCAAAGGAACTGCGTCCCATGGCAAACCCATGGTGGAGCAGACTTTCCCTGAAGGACAGCAGCCAGTGGGAAAGATCCACGCTGCAGTCAGAGAAAAGTGCAAGGAGAAAGCAGTGTCAAAGGAGGAGGCGGCATTATTTTTAATTTTTGTTTTTGTTTGTCACTATATGAATGTATTTAAATTGGCAATAAGTTGCATTAATTTACCCCAAGTCAAGTTGTTTTGCCCATGATGATAACTGGCAAGCAATCTCCTGGTTTTTACTTCATCTCATAAGATGCTTCATCTTATTTTCTCCCCCTGTCCTACAGAGAATGGCAGTAAGAGAGTGGCTGGGTAGGCAGTTGCAGCCAGCCAAGGTCCCCATATACACCACTATGACAGTTAATCAGTACCATTTCACTGAACTGATGTAATCAGTACATGATTACATCAGGTTTTACACCTCTGGATCCTGTATTTGCATCTCTGCTATGCTGCTTTTATGTTCCATTGATCTCTACTTCAAAAAAGATTGCTACAGTATCTTTTGTCAATAGATTGCAATTAGCCCCATTAAAACATCTCTTAAGAACTCTTGAGTTTTGTTACCTTCCTACAGTATTTTCAGAAGTTTGTCAACAAAAGAATCAGAAAAAATATGACAATCCACTGTTTCCAAAGCACAAGGAAACAGTTCATTCTCTATTTGAAGATAGCTTTTACAGAGCTATGGTGAACAGCTTGCAATCCTAACTATAATAATAGGTAGCACATAAACACGACACCTTTCAAAGTTTTTTTTTTCTAGGTTTCAAATGGAAATATGCTTAGAGAGGAAAAGACATTAAAACATTATGGTTGTACTAGTTTTAATCTTTGCTGTAAAAGAAGAAAGCTCTCTAAAGCCAAAATTCTCCACTATATTCTATGGGGAGTACTCATCCAAACATACACAAGTTTGCAAGCCATGAATCTGAAAGAAATCTCACAAATTTGGGAATTTAAAATCTGAATTTCCTAAGAATGCAGGTGATGAGTAAACATAAAAAACATATGATTTTTTTAAAGAGATATCACAAATGTGATTCAGCTTTTCCTCTGATCATTGCTGAACTTATTCTTTAATATCACTGTCTTTTAGGGATCTTACCTCCTTCTGCATGTTTCTCATCTTTGACACAGGCGTCATGTAAAGACCCATTTGGATCACATGAACACGGCTGGCATGGATCTGGGCTATCTGGCAATACCTATAAAAATAGATTACAAAATAAAAATCTTACCTTTAATAATTGGAAGCTTTTATTTACTTCTTAAACAAAAAATAGGAAAGAATTACTTCTGTGTAGGTAGCTTGCACTTTAACATAAATGAGATGGTTGCCAAGCTTAGCCCATGCAATTTAGGATGAGAGGAAATTGCCTGAAGTTGCACCAGGGGAGGTTTAGATTTGATATTAGGAAAAATTTCTTCACCAAACAGATTGTCAAGCATTGGAACAGGCTGCCCAGGGAATGGTTGAACCACCATCCCTGAAGGTATTTAAAAGATGTGTAGATGTGGCACTTAAGGACATCGTTTAGTGGTGGACTTGGCAGTGTTAGGTTAATGGATGTAACTGATGATTTTAAAGGTCTTTTCCAACCTAAATGATTCTGTGATTCTATTAAAGTTAAATTTTTATTTTTATTCAGAAACATTTAAGTTATTTAGACACAACTATGTTCTCAACTTAAAAAACAGGTGTAGAAATAAATAAGACCCTTGTACAATTAATATCAATAAATATAATGAAATAGATTTTAAGCATTCACTACCTAAAGTAATATTGACAAATAATTCAGTTATTCTGGTCAACATGGTTCAAAAAACTAATTAAAGTTAGTAACTGAACAAAAAAGGATAAGTGAAGAAAAATGAACATTAGACATTGGAAGAATTTCTTTTTGGTTTTGGAAAGGTTACCTCAACCAAAGTTAAACCTTGGTCTAATATCACACTGGGAATATAAACTAGAAGTTCTGCATGAACTTGGTATATATACATACTGTGGATACACTATACACACAAACACATACATATGTAAAATCCCAATCAGCTGGATGATAACCTGATTCAGAGGAAAATACCTAGCAAGTGCCCTGCTGTTGAAGAGATCAGTACTCCTTTTCTCAAGCTCTAAGGCTAAAACCAGTATATCAGGCAGAATGTAATTATTGTTATTTGCTGATGTTTTCTGCATTTGAAGATAGAACACCAATCAGACTAAAGGCCATGATTTACCCAACTGAAACCATACAGACAAAAGATCAGGAATTTAAGCACAAACTAATAGTGCAGCTGTCTAAAGCACAGGCACAGCCCATATTGGCAATACAACTAATAAAAGATTCATCTTCTAACAGCTTCAACTTAGATGAAAATACTGCCTTACATGATGAAACAAACACAAAAAATAATTCCCACTGCACTGAAAATGAAAGGCATTCATGAGACACTATAGAATTTCAGTGGTTATTAATTCTACATTGCATTTAAAAATAAAAATTACAGACTTTTTTTTCTCAGATATCACATACAGCAATATTTTTTTGATCTGTGATAACTAATCTTGAAATTCATTATTGAGGCAAAAGTTCTGTTTACAGGACCACATCCTTCTTTAAATTAAATTGAAATACTAGCTGGGGGCCCTGACCTCAAGTGTATTTCTTCATATCAACACAATTCACTTTCCTATTTCTGTGAGTGTTGACTTTATAGATTTCCAGCTGTGAAAAGCAACTGCTACACTGTCAGAATTAGAAGTTAACCATCATAAAATGGCAGTCCTAACTGTGTCATCTCTTTTTAATAACTTAACTCCCCATGCTGAAGCAATGGTTTGAACACTGAGCTTTACAGTGAAGTGACAACAGATCATGCATTTACCCCTTTAGGTCTGAAGTAACCGTCAATGCAGGTCTCGCAGTTAATGCCGCCAGTGTGGCTTGTACAATTCACACACACTCCACCCCCAATGTATTCTCCATGAATGTTCAAACTCTGATTTCTGTTTGCAACATCCTGGTCATAGTAACACTCCTCAGTCTTCCCATGACAATTGCATGCTAAAAGAGAAGGAACTGCGTTAGCAAATACTCTCTGGCTGGAGATGCCACACTGTTACTAAGGTATTAAAAAGAGCTGGTCAATGTTTTAGCATTGGTGCTGCATCCATTGTCACCAACAGCACATCTAAGCATTAATTTACTACTTCAGCTGAGAAAAGTAACATGGGCCATCACAAACAAAGCTTGGAATTCTGTATATTGTATTTTTTTTCTCAATGTTTTGTCTGGGAGAGTATGGAAGTTGACCGATATACCCTAATTATGTTCTTTGTGAGGTTTTTTAATGTTTTTTTTCTGTTTAAATTGATAGTCCAGAAACCTTTTGTTGGTTGCACACACATATGGTTCACGAAAGAGCCAGCTAATTTAAAATACAAAAGGAATTATAAAGAAGGCAGCAGAACGGTATGAGTAAATTAAAATAATTTCTATGAAAGTTGAGAGACATCCTAAAACCACTTGATTTGCGCATATGCATATAAGAACTGGGTCAGAACAAAAGGATTCCAAATCTTATAACTTCTTTAGAAGTTCAGATTTGAAATCCTAGGTTTCAGGTCTGCACGCAGGAGAGCTAATCTAATAAACTGCTGCTGTGAAAATGAGGTAGCTCTCACCCTTTCTCCCCCTGTGGTATTAAAACATTCATTTCCACATAAAGAGAAATTCAAAGCTCATCAACATTGTAGGGAGTCATTCTCTTCACATCTGAACCAGATCCCAGGGAACTGCTTCCACCATGAAAGTACAATTCACTGAGGGTTGAACAGGCCATAAGAAGTGTGTCTCAAAAATTAAACATGAAAACAAATGTTCCCTGATTTCATTCCAGAATGTATTCCCAGTGCAGACACAGTCCCTACTGAAACAAAGATCTCTGTAACCAAAGTTTACAGGACACAAATAAGCAATTACTACTTTTAATATGGGGATATCTGCTTCTTTTTATTTATTTTTAACCACTCATGGTAAAACTATAGCTGCCATCCTACAATTGAATAAGCACTCACATGTAATGGAGCACTGAATTTTATTATGTTCAGAAATCTAATGTTATGTGACCTTTGGGAGTAAGATGTTCAAGTTCAATTATGACTATCCTTACTACAATAAACCTGAAAATGCAATTCCCACCCTGTGAGAAGGAGGTATTTCAAGCTATGTTTTCTTTCCATGTTGGAAAACTCGATACATTGTTTTTTCCATTAAACTCAGAAACTCAGATTCATTTTGACCATGTAAAAATATTTTGTTTCAGCAAGGCTAATATATGAAAGTGCCATTTATATAAAAATAATGCCATTAAATTTTAATTTATTGAAAAATCTGTAAAAAGATTTTTAGTTATCGGGATACCATCCTCTTATTTTATCAAGATAAGATGACCATAATTATAAAAACTAAACCACTTGAAATGATTTTTTAATACAGTATTCCACCAATATCAGCACGTTACAATAAAATGTTCTGAGTTAAATAAAACTACAATTCTACATGTAATTTTTCTGTTAATTCTTCATGAACATGTGGTTAGAAATAAAATTAATAACAAAATCATGTAGAACCCAATTTCAGTTTTCACCAGCAGCTGCAATAAAATTTCTCTTTTGTACTGCTTTCAACTTACGTTCACATTCGTGCTTAACCAGGAAGGTGCCAGCATGCCAAGGCTTTTGGTTAAAACCAGGACAACACCGATCACATGTCTCTCCGCATGTGTTGTGTTCACACTGACAGATGGATTTCTAATTTAAAAGAAAAACAAATATTTACACAATGTGATGATTTAAAGAATCTGTCCATGTACATAATCTGCATTCCAGTTCAAATTATGAAAACATTAAAAATGGTTATACTCTTTTATTCATTTATGTATCCTGCATTCACCGAGAGACAGAAGAGTGTGTTTAACTTGTATAGTTCTATTTTAAGAAAACAGCCACGATGCGAAGGAAGACATTTGGCCAAAGCATGACAGTTGCCCAGTTCAGTAAATAAGCCAAAATGCTGGTAGCCCTCAGATACAGCTTCACATTAGAGGAAAACTGATCTGATAGCTAACTTACAGTAGGAGGAGCGAGCCATTCTCCACCCTTCCCTCAGATGCAGCAATCCTGCAGCTGCAAAGTGAAATCAGTTTTGTTGGCTGATCCAATAAAAATTAGCTTTAATGTTCAGCTTTTTTTTTTTACTGGATGAGTCAACTCATCATGTAACCTTCTAACTGCACAACTAATTCTATGTAAGGGGCAGCAGGAGTTTTTAAACTAATCTGAGATAAGAGCAGGACCAGCTTTTCAGTTACTCTTCAGTTCCTCAGCAGAGCACCTTAGTCCCAGCTTAGTACCAGCATGAAAATATTGCTGTAGGGAACAACCAAATTCTCTGAGCCACAGAAAAAGCTTGGAAAAGATAAAACAAACCCCATAGTTTGGAGAAGTGAGGAGCAAAAATTGCCGTCCTTATTGTTATTCAGTGGAGGGGATTCTTTGTGGTCCTTGTGAAGCCACTCAAGGTTAAAGCAGCAAGGTAATCCAGAGAAATTCTGTGGCTCACAGGACAAAGCATAAATCTTGCAAAAGAAGGTTAAGGAATGCTTCAGATAAGCAAGGCAGTAAATTCAAGCAAGTTTATTCTTTGTAATGCTAGGGGAAAGATTCATTGTGCTAAGAACTACCTCCATGATGTTTCTAAGCCAAAGCCCACCTATGTTGGTATGGCTCAGTCCGAAGAGTATCCCTGGAGAGCTAAACCAAGTACTCCAAATCTTTTATGGCTTGAGATGTTTTACTTAATGCTACTTTTCATACCAGCCAGATGACAAACATATTTGCCATCTTTCAAAGCAAGACACCATGCTTGTCAAAATGCTTTTATTTTATCCAGTAGCCAAACTATCTGAAGTATGTATCAATTGCAGTAACAGCATTTATTTTCTGAGGTAGACCCAATTCTGACAGATGGCACTGAGACAATGCTGCAGTTTGATAACTAAGGCCATCTGAAATAATAGTTCAACACTTGCTATACACAGAAAAGGCTTAGAAGGATTAAACTGAGGACTTTGTAAAATTTTTACAAGGATCCATGGAAACTGCTTAGAACTGTAAATGCATTCTCTGTAAGATGTCTTCTAGCTGTTTCGGGTTTTTTTTATTAGTTCTTACACAATGGCTTAATGTCATATACAAACAAGATTTTCTGTTAAATACTACAAAACTTACTTAAGTGAATAGTATATGAAGAGATCTCACATTGTGGCACATTAATAATACTAGTAGATTGGAAATTCTGTATTAGTGATAATGTGTGCATAGGTTTGGACCATCATTATCACATTATATTTCAGTATTTCAATTATACTTATGTGTTTCTTAATGGTGCAAAAAGAAAGCAACAAATTGGAAGACATTATAAACAGTTCATGATTTTCTAGACTAGCTTAACTGATCACTTAATTATTATTTCCCACATAGTAAATGTCCCATTCTAGAACCAACATTTGTTTGCAAGTATCATTAAATATTTGACAGTCATTTAGGAAGCACCTTGATTAATATTAACAAGGAAAAGAAAGACTGAGTATTAGTGTTCATCTCTAGAGCTACACAACATAACCCAAATTTCTGTTGTTCCTAGGAAACTTTCAGTATGGACTGAATTATCTGAAACCTATTCTTTCATTCCAGAGAAAGCCTCCACTGACATTGTATGAATGTTTATTATTCTGGTTGCCAGCACTGTTACATCCTGGCACTGCTTCTGTCTATTCTTCTAAGCGAAGAGCACACATATATTCACAGAACTGTGAGGAATATCAAGATTTTTTTTCTCATGTTCCACCTTACGAATAAAGCACATTAAAAAAAAAAAAAAGAAAAATACATACATTGCTTGCTGGATCCAGTGGACAAGCCTTCGCATGGCCTGAACATATACACATGCCTCCAACAGAGATATCTTTTATAGAATAGTAATACTGTAAGACAAAACAGAAATTGAATTGCTAAGTGGATTGTAAAATGCAGGTGCCAAACTACAGAATTCATTTCTGGAGACAAAACTGTCAGATCTTGTTTTATTTCTTTTTTGATCTATTACAAATATAGCAGACAGTGTAATCCAAGCTGCATCTTGATCAACAGAATCAGGCTTAGTGAAAGAAAGGGTATAAATTGGCACAGTTCCATTTGTTTGAAGTCACAAGAGCAATGTCAATTTATACACAGCGTACACTAAACACAAGATAGAAAAAGGCTATATGCACACTGGATAATGGAAAGTCAGATGCAATAGAATTTATTCCCTTCAGAAAACATGAAAAGGAAAAGGCATGACGATGGGGAGAAGAGAAAAGCTAAAACAAAAACTAAGAAAGAAACGCCTTTGTTCACCTTAGCTATGTCTCACTTGGGCATTCAATGGACTCTGGAAAGCACTGTTTTTCACTATTGGTCTTTTTGAATGACTATGGAATAGTCATCGTTACTGATATTTAAATAACTTTTGACCTGTTGCTCTGCCATTTGAACATCTCCACTTTTACTTTGGTGGGGATTAATAGCCCTGACCGGAAAGAAGAATGGAAAGTTATTTATAATCATGTATTATGACATCCATGAAAAGTGAATCACATGCCATCTTGCCCATTTTCATCTGTTTTGGTGAGGGTCCTGTAACATCCTAACTACTGGCTAATCAAAACTAACATAAGCTATTTGCAAATTTTGCTGTTTCTGTGTTCAACCTCTTTTTCAGATCATTGGTAAACACATCTAACAAAACAGGAATTCATATAACTTACAGTTAACCTTCTACCACACAGAAAATATGTCATTTGTGGCTACCCTTTTCTTCCTGTTTTGTGGAATACTAGTTTGTCTAATGACTTCTATTGGGAAAGCCAGACAAGGATGGCAAGTTTCCACTGCTCCTTGTTCCTTTGACAACAGTTCCCTTGATATGGAGAGATGCCATACAGACATTATTGCTCTTTGTTGGCTTGAAAAATCTGTGCATCATCCTGCACTAGGTTTTCATGAGTATACAGTGATTTTAAGTATGAATAAAATTTTGTGTTTCTGTTCACTTAGAATAGAAATATTAAATGTGTACCCTTACGTAAACACAGTTTCCATGATTAGCGAGGCTGTAATAACTATACTCAATTGGAAGAGTTTCTGTGTTTGCAACAAAAAACAGAATGGCACATACCAAACTGTCAGAAATAGCCAGCACTCTGTGTATTTAGAGGAAGAAACGGAAACAAGAAATGTGGAACAGAAGAAACAAATTTTCTTTGCAGTTATCCATCATTGATAATATTAACTAAAGCCAAGAATAACAATACTCCCCCTTCATAGGACGGCTTACTACAGTAGTACCCTAAACTTTCCAAAAGGAAAATAAGATGACCAACAGAAAGAGGAATACAGCAGAAAGAAAAAGTGTGGAAAGGTATAAATTCCCTAAAACAGCTTTTTGGAATTCTAAGTAGAAAACTGAGGAAAAATAGGGTAACACAATATTTGAGCAACAGGAAAAGAGGAAGATGTGGCATCAGAAGAAAGTGTAGACTGCAGAAAGAAGATACAGGGGTGTGCACACAAAAGTAACAGTAGAGAAGACGGGGGTATGGTGTGAGTTTGAGTGCTGTCTCCATTCTTCTAAGCTAAAGCACAATGTAACATTTTTACTGTTAGCAACCATCATATAACAATGTTAGAAGCGTTGCATTCGGGCCCTATTACTACTTATGGTACCACTAGTAGAAAATACGCTCAAAATAAGTGTTCAAGGCATGTTAAAGGTAGAAAAGGATTGAGCAGAAGAGGTATGAGGACATTATCTAACAGCAACTACTTGCCAATTATCTGCATCCAAATGTTGCAGCCAAAGGAGCTCTGTGGTTATGTTAATAAGCATGTTATGTGTGTTAATAACATTAAGCAGAAAAGATAAAATTGTTGCTTCTGCTATAGAGAAAATAACAAAATGCTGTGAAGAGGGAATTCTCTAACACCAGGATTTTGACAGATAACAACAGGTATTCATCATCTCCCAAAATTTCCTATGGGGAACAAAGGCAAGTACAGCGTTTACAAGTGTAAGAGAACTTCTACACACGCATGCCTACTGTCTTGCCAGAACTTACCCTCCTTGTAACAATAGGATCAATTTCAGTTGGATCTTTGTGTGCAAACATCATTAAATCAGCATTTAGAGTCCGTATTCTCTGAAATCTCAGGCGAATAAACCGAGCAGAAGTGAATTCTAGTAATACGCGTGAAGGATCATCAGCACTAGGCCGTCCATTAATTAGAGAAGTGTGAATCTGAAAAGAGAATTATTAAAGTAAAAAGGAATTAGACAACAGCAAAGCTGCTATGATTATGCCAAGAAATATTACAGGCACTGTAAGAATGCCTTTGCAAACGCAAAATACCTTCTTTCCTTAGAAAGCAGATTTCCCCCCCCCCCAGATATTCCAGGTACCCACAGACTCAGTTATGGAGAGGCTTTACAGTAAAAAAGTTTTGAGCAAAGGAAAGATGATATCACCAACAGGAAGACTATAGCACAAACTGCATACGTGTACCAAAGCCCTACAATAGCTTCTATGCTCCAGGCAACTCATTTCTCCTCTTCTAGCCTAAAACAGGTATTTTCAAGTTATTGAACAACCAAAGGGCTCAACAATTTTGAGTTAAAGGAACAGATACTTGGAACGGGACTCAGAATTCAACAGGGGTCAGTTTGCACCTCTTACAGTGGTCACCATCAAAAGGCTTTTGAACTAAGTGTTTTCTAAAGCCAGGATAAGGTAACTTTTGAAATACTGAAAGCTACAGCTGCCACAAAATGAGTCACAATAAGCATTCATAAGCATCTCCCTTTTCCCACTGTCTCTGCACAATACATCATTTCCTTTGAACCTTGTTGTCAGTGAGTTGAAGCAATTTCCTGGGTTGCAACTGTTTTTACCTGGTCCCTAAGGAAAGTCTTTATCACTTCTGAGAACTCTGTTCAGCATTTGTTTTTCCAAAGGCACTACCAGTCTCTGTTTACACTGTGGTTTCTGTAAAGATTAAACCCCTTTCTCCGCCTGCCCTATGCTAAAGTCTTCTTTAGAAAGAAATCTTGTAGGTTAGTGCGCTCTGTGGCTTTTCCATAAAGAAAGAGACTCCCCGACCCCAATTGCAGTATCAAGGGCAATGAAACAAAAATAAGCAATCTTCTTCCCCTCCTGTCATTTTAGCTGATCATGGCATACATTAGCTGCAAATCAACAAAATAAAACAGATGGGCTGCTACAGAATTGTTCTTGGGAAAGGCCTGCAAGAAAAAAAATGTCAGCTATAGCAAAATATTGTTAATGAGCACCTAAGGGGAGGGAGGAAAGAAACCATTAATTTACCTATATTCTGGAGTGTTAAAATTTAATTGGGGCATTTTTATTACAGGCTGGTACACTGAAATAATGTTCAGATGCTGAGCCAAACGTGCAGAACATTAGAACAAATAAAAGAATTATTAGTTCCTTGCAATGAACACGTGCACCTCGCCTCAGTGCTCCAAGCGAGAGGTCAGGTCCACACAGCCACTTTCTATCACTGAACATGATCATATTACCTCAGTTTCAAGCAAACAGCTGCACTGAGAATGCCAGCTGGCACTCACCCAGCAGTGGCTGCCTCACACTGAGGACAGAGACAGCAAATGCACTGCTCCCAGAAAAGCAGTAGCTCTTCCTTTCCTGGAGTCTTTGCAGGTGCTGGATGGAACGCTTATTGAACAACCGCTGTCTTGCACTGGCTACGTGATACTATTAACTTACTTATTTTCACTACCAACAGGGAAAGCCTAAACATCATCGTGTCCAGCATCCTACTCCACTATAATCCCAGGTACACAAAAACACCAGGAGCGACTCTGCCTGAAGCAACTATCAGTCATATCTCACCTAAGTGTGAATCAGCTCCTCTAGGGTTCTGCCATGTTATCTCCAGGAATAGGTGACACTGCTACCTCCTCCTGAGATCACAGCAACACCTGCACTTCAAGCTCTGACTCGGTTTTGCTCATGACTACAAGTAATTAAATTAGACAGTTGGCTGGCAATGAACAGCATAAAATGCTACAAAAAAGAGAGGGTACAAACAGAAGTTTATAATAAAACCCACAGAGGAAGCAAGGAGGAGCTCCTGAATGAGAAACATCTGGTTACAAGCAGGACAAAAACACATGACCAGATAGAGCAAACTGCTTGAGCCCCCGGTGAAAAGAGGAGAACATGTGTGGAGAGTAAACTTCAAAAGAAGCCTGGAGACAGTGGCAATATGTCCAGTGGGAACTGATATACCCTTCCAAAAGAAGAACATTTTTGGCACGAACACATGCCCAAAAACTTCTTTGCATAATATTTACCTGTAAATAAGGAAATACATTTCTTCTGAGTGTTTTTCACACCATCACCTCCTCACTTTAAAGAGCATCCAAGAGATCTCTCTCTTACAGGCATCAAATGTAGGCAGGTTATGGTTTAAAACAGTAGAATACAAAAGACTGAACTTTGATATTCCAGAGACAAAGAAGAAATGTATCTAAAGTAGTGCTGAAAACATCCCCTAGCTCACCCTGAACCACCACCACCACGGCTATAAGCAGCGTGGCAGTCTATCTTGTTAAAAATACAAAAAAATAAGCTTTCAGGGATGTGGGGAGAAGTGTGCAGGTAAAAACCCATGTATCGGGATAAGCAAGCGCCCACAGGGAGTTAAAAATATGAAACACAGACACAGCTTGACCCCAAACGACACAGCTGACAAACTGCAGTCATATCTTTTGATTTCAATTTTTTAAAAAAGAACAATTTTAGTCTTCAGACACTGATAGGAAAAAAACCCACCGCATTAGAGTGGTAGTTTTACAGAATTAAAATGTAAATTCACAAAACAAGAGGCATCCTTTTCAGAATAGACCCCCTTTTCAAAAGGTCTCATGGATCTATCTGCCAGTAGCACATCTATTTGGCAAGGCTAAACCAGTAGAGAAGATGACTTCCATTTATATTGTCTTTCATTCTTGTGCTTAAATGTTTCACAATTTCATTTTAAAACAACAAACAGATTATTTCTCATAATTAATGAAATGCAGCTATGTCCTGCATAAATCTGGCACCTGTTCAAACACGTACACCAAAATGACACTGAGATTAGAAAATTAAAACTGGATAGTTTTAGCAAAATTAATCTGAAGGGAAAATTTTACACAGGCAAAATTAATTACTCTAAATTATTTCTCCTCCTCTTAACATCTGTGATGAAATCATTAATTTCTCCCCAGTAACATTTAGAATCAACTTGAAAAGTGTCCAAGTTGTTCCTATTCCTTGAAAAGAGAGTAAGAAAGAAACCAAGAGTACTTTGGGAATGTGTCATTAATCAGGAATAAACAGTAAGAATTTTAAATAACTTTTGAAAAATAAGTTTAAGTAGAAATCAGATTTAAAATATTTTCTGTATGATTCTCGCAATGAGACGTCATTGTGTTTTTCCAAGGCACACCATCTCTTTTCATCTCTCTCCACGATACTGCACCTATTTGTAAGACACTCTTTGTATGACAGCACATTTTCAGTCAAAACACTAACATGGCTACTACCATCCAAATATTTTTGAATCAGACATGAAAACTATTCCAGTTTTCAGTTCTCAATATCCATCTATGACTATGCCATCCAAGATGAGGATAGTACTTCATATATAGCTCCGAGTCCTGCCAAGACTAGCTCCATTTTCACACAGGCAGCT